>NW_028141978.1:17345169-17645169 GCF_025532165.1 Camponotus vicinus | reverse complement strand
GGGTAGGCTCGCATCAGCGACTTTCGCGAGCACCAACGCTAATGAGCTCATAATTGATTTTCCATATACGCTTATAGTAAAAATAAAATGCTTAAATTCTGGAAAATATATTTTAAATCGATGTATCGCCTAAATTACAAAATACCTGTACATACTCGTATTTTATGAATCAACCGATAGCTGACTCAGACAAACACTATCCCCCGTGATATAATAATAATAATATCTAGAGATTCTTAAAAGCCTAAACACACGTTAAGAAAAGATACACTAGAGACACCTAAAAATAATCTCATCTTAAGATAACCGTCAATGGTTTTCATTTTAAAATAGACCCGCTATATTTGCAATAGCGATTAAAAAAACAATTCTCTTTCTAAATAATTTAGGAAGATATGGAAAATATTCTCACCTTGAATCCACCCTGGCGAAACCCTCATCCTAAATCGACCTATTTTTTTCTCATGCTGAAACAGCATATATACCGTATCGACTAAGAAATCTAATAAGATTTCACATTTTTTAAATTAAACATTCGGATATACCCCCGCACGTAATATCTATAAATTTATCATTTAGATTTACAAGTCTCTTTCTAATTATTTTAGAAGGTTAAGAAAAATATTTTCCTGATGAAAAAAATCTTCCCTAATAAAACATTCTCAAATATTTTTCCCGTGGTGAATCACCGAGATATAGCTTAGAGAAAATTTTTAGAAGTTTCTAGAAACGTTTATAGAAGTTTCTCGGTATTTTTTCTTTGATTATTGTAAAATATTTTGTTTGAACACGCATTTATGCTCACTTCATATTATTTTTCCCCCACTCTTTTTTAGACTTTTTTTAGGGGGAGAAGCAGTAATATAAGCGCGAGGACAAACCGCGATTCATTCGAATTCCGTCGTTAACAGAAGTTAAGCCTCAAACGAAGAAGAAAAATTCGACGCAAATACGCTATCGTTGTTATGACTATTTTTTACATAGTACACTCGAAAGTTAATAGTAATGGCTGGAACGACGGAAATAGCCAGTTTTGTGAAATCCGCGCACGTTTGCGATATTAAGGAGCCGGGAAATGGAGACAATAAAATCGGCAACGGTGGAAGAAATCGACATTTGTTGCTATCAACAACATATGGACTTAATTCATCTTTCACTAAGAAGATACAAGTGGGATTGCAATCGACGAAGGAAGACTGCTTCGTTCCAATTGTTAAAATAACGAGCAATAATGCTGATGAGATTTGTCTCGACTCCGACACGTGGCAGCAATTTCAAGCCTGCATGGATCATATGAGGCAGTATTTGAACGAGAATAAAAAAAGAACGGGGAGATTAAATCCGATTATTATTAACAATATCACCATCAACTTTACTAGCGCTTATGGCGCGAGGGCTATTCTAGTGGCATACAAGGAAACCACCGAATATTCCGCAACTAATGGCGAGAAGGAAGAACAACCTCCGTTGAAGAAACGAAAAACTTATAACACCGCTATCGTGATGCAGAAAGTTACTTTCCTCGGCTTGGAAAATATTATAAAATGCGTACATACGCGTTTGTCGCAATTAATTAATATCGTTGATACTGTCAATACATGTGCTAACTATATAATAAACGAAATAGAATTAAAACTTCCCTCATCGTACATAGATTGTGAAATTATAAAACTCACAATTAAAGGAAATTATGAAGAAATCGAACAAAGTGTCCGAACTCAAATTAATAATTTAACATTTTTAGATGTATATTTCAGCATTGTATTTGTACAGATACTTTCGCTTAAATTTAATGAAATTTCTCGTACGATTTTACAGAAACAAAAATTTTATGAAAACCAATAAATAAATGTACATCGATAAAACGTAATAATAAATATCGTTTTTTTTTCACAGAGTACTTTTTTTTACTACGTTTTCAATATATCTCCCAATATCTCCTTCTGTCCTTTATTGCGAACACGCAGCAACACATCGTGTATTATTATTATTATTATTATTATTATTATTATTAGCATTAAACGAGTATTTTTTCTTAGAAAGAAACAAATAATTTTAAAAATTTATTCTACTCGTGTAATAGCTATGGTCGACGCAAAATAAAAATCTTTGACAAATGAAATAATTACAAATTTTTTTTTATTACGCTTAGTTTTAAAGAAATCATATGCGTATACCAATACTTAATTAAGGTAATTATAGAAATGCTTGGCGTCAGTTGCTTTTTCGAAAAACAAAATAAGAAATCAAATAGATTATTCGCGCTACGATGAAAAATATAATTACAATACGGCACAAGAAATTTCAAACCTACATTTTTTTCGGACTTCTCCGAGCAGCGATAAATTTGTTTGGTTTTCCTTTTTCGAGTGGGGAGGAAAATATATAAAATGGACAACCTTTAACCGAATATAAGCATTTTCGAGATTTTCTTCGCCCGAGGAAACTTGCACGATTTTCGCTCGCGTGTTATTCCTTTGAGGAAAAAAAATGGCGTGTAATAAGAATCTCTACAAAAATTACCCTTTTAAAAAAAAGGTAAAAAAAGGTGCTAAGTCCGCGTAAAAACTGTTATGTGTTTGCAAAATAATGGTTATTATAACCCTCAAAAACTATAAAAAAACCTATTTCAAAAATAGTACCATTTCAATCTACAAAATTATTTTAATCTACAAAATAGTTATTTTAAACCGTAAAAAAACTAAGTTATTTTAGTTATACATTTTATTTATCTTACAAAAGTAATGATATCAATAAAATTGTGCTAAGTAAAAATAAAAATTTATAAAAATAAATCAAAAAACTGTATCAAAAAAGTTACAAAATACTATCAAATCCAAACAAAAAATAATATCGAAAAGTTGTGCTATTTGAAGATAAAAACATAATAATATTTTAATAAAAAGTTAGACATCATGTGTTTAATTTTTTACAAAAATATATTACAAAATTGCGCCAACAAAATAAAAACTTTTAATATAAAATATATATTTTTCTTAAATTTCTAGTATTAAAAGAAAAATATTAAATAAAAATAAAGTTGACAAATTTAATTAAAAAAAGAAAAACAAAATATTAAAAATAAAATTAAAACTTATCAAGAAGATAAAAATTAGAAATTAATAGAAAAAAAATACAAATTTATATAAAAATTAAAAATTAAAATAAAAATTAGAAAATAAAATTAAAAATTATTAAGAAAATAAAAATTAAAAATTAATAGAAAAAAAATGTATATAAAAATTAAAATAAAATTTTAGTTAAAAGACTTAGAGATATATAGCGCTGCTATATCACTCTTTTTTATACTATACATATATTAAACATGACTAAATATATAAGCAAAGAACCTCATATTTTATTAAAATATGACGGTCATTTCTAGATCGTATAGCAGCGCTAAGTCTTTTAACTAAAATTTTATTTTAATTTTTATATAAATTTTTTTTCTATTAATTTTTAATTTTTATTTTCTTAATAATTTTTAATTTTATTTTCTAATTTTTATTTTAATTTTTAATTTTTATATAAATTTGTATTTTTTTTCTATTAATTTCTAATTTTTATCTTCTTGATAAGTTTTAATTTTATTTTTAATATTTTATGTTTTTCTTTTTTTAATTAAATTTGTCAACTTTATTTTTATTTAATATTTTTCTTTTAATACTAGAAATTTAAGAAAAATATATATTTTATATTAAAAGTTTTTATTTTGTTGGCGCAATTTTGTAATATATTTTTGTAAAAAATTAAACACATGATGTCTAACTTTTTATTAAAATATTATTATGTTTTTATCTTCAAATAGCACAACTTTTCGATATTATTTTTTGTTTGGATTTGATAGTATTTTGTAACTTTTTTGATACAGTTTTTTGATTTATTTTTATAAATTTTTATTTTTACTTAGCACAATTTTATTGATATCATTACTTTTGTAAGATAAATAAAATGTATAACTAAAATAACTTAGTTTTTTTACGGTTTAAAATAACTATTTTGTAGATTAAAATAATTTTGTAGATTGAAATGGTACTATTTTTGAAATAGGTTTTTTATAGTTTTTGAGGGTTATAATAACCATTATTTTGCAAACACATAACAGTTTTTACGCGGACTTAGCACCTTTTTTTACCTTTTTTTTAAAAGGGTAATTTTTGTAGAGATATCACTCCTTTTTGTACTATAGATACATTAAACATGATTAAATATATAAGCAAAGAACCCGCCACCATCCCCATCATATTTTATTAAAATATGACGGTCATTTTTAGATCTTACTTAGAGCTTACTTAGACAACCAGACTTCAAACTTCTTTGTTATTCTTACTAGACAAATACAAACAAATTAATATGTCATTAGAAGTTAATTATTTTTTCACTCAATCAATATTTCTAAATTTAGTAATAAATAATCATTGCTCTGCTTATCTAATTCATCTTTGAATAAGTAAAACAGGAAAAGAGTGAGTTACAAATTTTATTTTTAATAATAAAAATATTCTATTTAATAATAAAAATATATAATTGATAATCTCTTTCTCTTTCTCTTTCACACATAAAAAATTTTTATACATAAATAGTACAGAATATTAAGCATTGTTCATGAAATTGCTGATACATAACACCTTTTTTTGCATAGAACTGATCGAAATACAATTATTAAATGATTAAGTATTAATCAAGTTAAACATGTAAATATACACTACTCAAAAGAATCTAGGGAACACTTTTCATACCCTAAAAATTGGGCTATTTTCAAACCGCTGAAACTCGTCGAAAAATCATCGTAGAAAAAAAATTAAAAAAGCATTTTGAAGCATGAAGTTTCAACTTTAACGTGCTATCGGTGGTTTTTTAAAAATCTTTTATCTTCCTTATTCTGCGCTTTAAAAAGGAACACACTGTTTAGTTCCTTAAAATTATGTATTTTTAACACGCCGCAACTTGATGAAAATTATGTATTTTTAACACGCTGCAACTTGATGAAAGAAATTTTTTTCGAGAAATTCAATTCAAGCTCTATAAATTACAATATTTTCTCTGTAAAATGCTTTTTTAAAAATCTTTCTACGATTTTTTTTGACCGAGTAATGCGATTTTGAAAATAAACCAGTATTTTTTAGATACGATATCGATACTCGGTGAAAAATCATCGTAGATGAAAAATAAGAAAAGCATTTTGAAGCTTGAAACTTCAACTTTAACGCGCTATCGTTAGATTTTTTAAATTTTTTATCTTCTTTTTTCTGCGCTTTAGAAAAGAACATTGTGTTTTTCCTTAAAATTACGTTTCTTTGACACTCTGCAGTTCGATAAAAAAATTTTTCTCAAAAAATTCAACTCAAGATCCATAAACTACAACCTACAAAACGCTTTTTTAAAAACTTTCCTACGATTTTTTTTGACCGAGCTACATAACTTCGAAATCAATATGAAGAAGAGCGTCTGCAAGCGGTAATTGATCAGAGAGGAGGTAACACACGCTATTAAACACATATGCACTCACGCGCGCACGCGTGCTGGCGCACACACACACACACACACACAGAGAGAGCAGAGAGGGTTTGGAGTCATTAAATACTGCAGGAGTGACGAACTGCGGGGTCCTTATCTCTGCTATGTAACACACACACACACACACACACACACACACACACACACACACACACAACACATGATGTGCAAAATCCGATCGGCAACCTCCACGTGGTGCACATTGGATAACGCTAATGCCGGCGGTATACATCATTTTACATATTGGTTTCGAAGTTATGTAGCTCGGTCAAAAAAAATCGTAGGAAAGTTTTTAAAAAAGCGTTTTGTAGGTAAAATGTTGTAGTTTATGGATCTTGAGTTGAATTTTTTGAGAAAAATTTTTTTATCGAACTGCAGAGTGTCAAAGAAACGTAATTTTAAGGAAAAACACAATATTCTTTTCTAAAGCGCAGAAAAAAGAAGATAAAAAATTTAAAAAATCTAACGATAGCGCGTTAAAGTTGAAGTTTCAAGCTTCAAAATGCTTTTTTTATTTTTCATCTACGATGATTTTTCACCGAGTATCGATATCATATCTAAAAAATACTGGTTTATTTTCAAAATCGCATTACTCGGTCAAAAAAAATCGTAGAAAGATTTTTAAAAAAGCATTTTACAGAGAAAATGTTGTAATTTATAGAGCTTGAGTTGAATTTCTCGAAAAAAATTTCTTCCAAGTTGCAGCGTGTTAAAAATACATAATTTTAAGAAACTAAACAGTGTGTTCCTTTTTAAAGCGCAGAATAAGGAAGATAAAAGATTTAAAAAAAAAACCACCGATAGCGCGTTAAAGTTGAAACATCATGCTTCAAAATGCTTTTTTAATTTTTTTTCTACGATGATTTTTCGACGAGTTTCAGCGGTTTGAAAATAGCCTAATTTTTAGGGTATGAAAAGTGTTCCCTAGATTCTTTTGAATAGTGTATTTTAATAAGGAATTTTTTTCTTTATTTTATAACATTTGATATTTATTATTTACTACATTTTCTGTAAAAATAGTAAATAAACATCTTTAGCACCTCTAGGCCACTGCCTTTTTTTAACTTGAGCATCATTAACTTCAATCCAAATATTAGATGTTCCTTCTCTACACATGCTTATATAATGACCTTCGTCAATATTTGAACCATAGTAAAATATAGCATTCATGACTTTATATAAATGTCCATCTATTAATACTTTAATTGTTGGAATAGCACTCAAATTGAAGTTTTGTGTTGCTTTCGTTAATTTATTGTCCTGTGATGAAAATATTACACGAATAACAACACTATCTCTTTTGATAATATTATTTCTTTTTTGAATTATATCATTTATATCATTTCCAGTACAATATTCACACGTCTCATTATGCGACTGATACCAATGTGAAAACGTAATATTTAATAATTCATTAAGATTACAAGTTTTCTTCTTTAAATTATTAATAGGAATGGAAATAATAATATTATTATCAACAGTAATTTTTGTATTATCACAAGTTTTACATCGTCTAATAGAAGTTATTTGATGCCTCACTAAACTCTTTATATATTCATATTTTTCACAAAGAGCTATAAAAAAATCAGATACATTTCGTTTTATAGGACTTGAAAAATATTCTCCTACACATTGTCGTATTGCATATGTATTTAAATTACATATTCCATTTTCATATCGATGCATTAATATACGTAAAATATCTGATTTATCACAATTAGACAATTGCTGCCTAATGGCATTTAAATTCAATAAACACTGTAATACTGCATTTGCATAGCATGAAACCTTGTCTGTATTTTGAAAACCATGCATGACCCAAGCTGTACTTTTTCGAACATTTTCATCTAAACCTGATTTTTGAACAGAAGCTATTACTTTTGGTAACACCCATAAGACATCTTTTACTTTGTAATATTGTTCCTTTAACATAGCAATCATTTCTACTTTCGGTTTATGTATTTGTTTTAGACGATTATATTCAATAATTGCATCTTCATTAGCTCTTACTGATGAAGGATCGAAGTTAATTAAATGTAATCCTTCTAGAGATGTTAATCGCGATAATGCAACATAAGTTTGGCCACAATTAAACACAGAATTACCAATGTCCATAATAGCACTTTGCAAACTCAATCCTTGGCTTTTATGTATAGTGAGGCCGTAACTCAAACATATTGGGAATTGTTTTCTGACAACGTATGCTCTATTTACCACCTCAAATTTAACACTTACTCTTTCAATTAAATATTCTAAATCTGATGATAAAAGAAGTTTAATTTTTTCTACCTGACCATCATTATCTTGTACAATTGAAATTACTTTAGCAATTGTACCATTTACAAGACCCAAACTAACATCAACATTACGCCGTATCATAATTTTCGCTCCAATTTTAATTATGATTTTTTTCGAAAGCCCAGCTGTTTTTGAATTATCATCATCATTATTTGATAATACTTTTAATACTTTCTTTTTTAGATATGGAATACATTCAATTGTATCTTCAGCAACTAATATTATTTCTTTAGAAGTAATGCGACTTAACATTGCATCATTGAGAACATCACACATATGACAAGTTGGCAGTAAACAAACGATGTCTGATGATAGATTATTAATAAAATTACATAACTCGTTTAGTCTAGATTCGAAGGAATCACCTTTAAAACAAATTTTTTTACTTTCGAGAATCTTACCATCAGATTTTGTTAATAAACCGATACGAATTCTTGACAATAACTCACGATAAGTGTTATCTCCTTGCTGACGCATATTGATTATCAATTTATCATACTCAAATAATGTAGTCCATAAATTAACCGCATTTATGGAACCAAGATATTTAGCAACTTTTTCATCTGATAAATGTTTAAAAATAGGATCATCGCGTACGGGAGGTAGTTGAAGCAAATCTCCGAATAAAAGAATGTGCTTTCGACCAAACCAACCATCATCGCAATCACTAGTGTCAAATATTTGAGACAATCGAAGATTTATATACATTAAAGTCAAATTAGATATCATTGACACTTCATCAATTATAAAAAGAATAACATTATTAAGCTGTTCTCGTAAAACTTCCAATACATGATCAGATAGTTGCTTATACTTAGGAGTATTACCATGTTCAACGGGTAATTGAAACAATCTATGGATTGTGTATATTAAATGCTGCTATACCAGTAGGTGCTGCTACAGCAGTATCTTTGTTGAGATTTTGTTTTATCCAGCATGTAATAGTCTTGATTAAGAAACTTTTTTCAGTACCACCTCTCCGCTAACATATAATCGCAATATTGATTCATCTGACTTTACAGTATTGATAGCTTTATCG
Organism: Camponotus vicinus; assembly: GCF_025532165.1. Lineage (NCBI taxonomy): Eukaryota > Metazoa > Arthropoda > Insecta > Hymenoptera > Formicidae > Camponotus > Camponotus vicinus. Next base: position 17,636,315 of record NW_028141978.1, on the reverse strand, counting down.
AATACACGTTTTTGATCCGCATTTAATTTTGCTATCATTTCAGATATATCGATTTCTCGAACCGCTTTATCACCAAGATCCTTAAAATCTTGCATTGCTTCACCAGCTTCTATATTTTGAACACCTATCGGATTTTCAGGATCATCCTGAGACTGTTGTTTTTGTAAATCGTCATCTAGGCACTGCTGAACTAACTGTTTTGCAGTTTCAAATGCTTTTTGCAATTCTTCTAATTTTTCATGATATTGTAACGCTTCTACAAGATGCAATTTTTCTTTCTGAAACAATTCGGCATATGTATCTCCGTTTTTAAGATCGTCTAATTTTCGCCATGGTTTAAACATAAGTAATAACGCAAAGAAATACTTTTCCGGCTGTGTATTAACATTAATTTTATAATGATCAATAAGATATCCACGCTGTCGTCGTTTAAGATATTTACCATCACCTATTTTATATAATAATATTCAACATTATTTTTTGGTTTGATCTTCGAGACATCATACCACTGTGCAAATTCATAAAGAGATATATTTTCTAATTCGTTTGGTCTATGTGGATAAAGATCATCTATTAAAGACGGATAAAATATATATGTAGATTCAGGATCAAGAGCTTCAATTTTCTTGTAATTTTTTAATCTTTTACGTCGTATTTGATTAACATCTAATCATCTGATAGTTGTATTTCGATCAGTTCCATACAAAAAAATACCTAACAATGTATCAGCAGCTTCGAGAGCTCCACATTCTCTATTATTCACAAATCGCATACTTATATTCCAAAGATGACTCACTAATTTCTTATTATTATTATTATTATTATTTTCAGTATTAAGAATAGAATCAGACAACTCACATTTTGCTGCTTTATTCATATATTTAGTAATGTATGAAGTAAGCAGCGATGATTTTTCACCAATAAATTGTATATCCATATTACCTTCCCATGCAGTAAGAAGAACAAGATTATAATCATTTATATTAACTTCATTCTCCGTTCGAGGAAGATCATAAAGCCTATTTTTCTGTTTCAATTGTTTTCTACCTGCTATTGAAGTTGCTACATCTCTCATGTTAAAAGTTTCAGTAACGGGACGAGGAAATCCAAAACGACATCGACGAATAACTTTACGGCCTACTTTTTTAGAGCGAAGACAATAATCGTTGTGTTTATGTCGTTGATGCGTATCAACACGTTTGTACAATAATGGCGAAATATTTTCATCTGGCATTCTGCAGCTTATATGTTGTAAAATAAATTTAGAGACTTCTTCAACAGTAGATTCATTGAAAATTGGTGCATTTTTAATCGAAATTAATAAGTGGAAATGTTGTATACCTCTACCTTGGTATTCTCGTCGCCAGAAATAGTGTGTTACTTCTCCAATTGGATGATCTTTGGAGTTAATGAAATCGAGCATTGCCCGAAACTTATTATCAAGAAACCTGGACGTTGATACAGGATCTTTAGCAACAAGTTCGCTAACTAAAGAAACATCATGCCATTTATTTACTTCACGAATATATTCACCTAAATCTTCCCATAACCATTCACTCGGACTAAGTGTTATAAACCATGTCGCAGGTCCATAATGCTGCGTCATACACCTTAGATTACTTCTCGGTTTACGCCAATATTGTTCCGTATTTCGAAGTGTAGAAAATATTGTTGTTAGATCAGATTCCAACTGTTCTTTCGACAATGCTTCTAAATACTCTGCAGCCGTATAACGATCTTGAGGATTAGTTATATTCAATTTATGATACATTCCACGTCTTAACTGACGAATATTGGCATCATTCAATAAATAAAATAAATATTGTTGGTTTAATTTGTATTTTGGATGTTTAGATGTCAAACGACATTTAATAAATTCATGATCATGAAGTTTCACTTTTCTACTTTCACGTTGTCCATTAATACCAAAAGGATATAAATCTGGAAAACACATTAAATCTAAATCTTTTTCACGATTATCCAAAGGTGCATTTTCAACTTTTAACATTTGGTACAATTCTGTAGAAGTTTTATTTGCTTTCTTTTCATATAAGGGATAGATAGTGTATTCTTCATAATAACCATCTTTTTCATCTGTAACTTGAGTTAACATTGCCTTATGTTGATTGTCTAATATATTTTCGACACCATTTTTCGTCTCATCTATTGAATTATCTAATATCTCATTGTCAGGTTCGTCATCTAATATCGCTTCTGTCTCTTCCACTTGAAATTCTGAATTTTTTAATTGTTCTAAAATGTTCAATTTATTATGATCATTTGGCAATATAATGTTAGAGTATAAAGAATTGTTGTCCTTTAACCATGTTAAAGCATCAAAAACTTTTTTAACATTAACTATTTCTTCCCAAATAATCTTTGATTTGTTCGGGATACTTCTAACTAAAATATATAATTCGTTATTAACATTTATTGGATCAGTATCCAAGCATAATTTCTTCAATGTCTCCTGTAACGGAAGTGGTAAATGAAATGTTCTGCCTTTAACTTTTTGTACCATTTGCCTTTGAGGCAATTTTTTATTAATAACAGTTCCCATTTTGACGACAGTTTGAAATGCTTTAGCTCTCTGTATAAGAATTTTTTCAAATATGTTAAGAGATGATATTGCTTCGGGCACATCTTGTGTAAAGAGATTATTCAAAATGCAGTATGCGGGCATTACGCCTTTCCGAAATTTACCTGCACAATAAGTACATATATATTGCGCATTACTTTCTTGTTGTATATGTGCCATTAAATTTTTCCAATCTTGAGTGTCTAATCCTTGAAGAATATTGACTTCAGAAACATTTCTCTTGTAACACAATCTTTCGCACGATACGCAAGCATATCGTGACGTGTCTGTTGATCGTTTAACCAAAGCCTTAAACGCTTGATGATATTTAGAAATAATATCATCATCGCTCATAATTGAATCTGTCTGTTGCTGTTTGTACATATCTTTTTCTTCTGCAGAAGTTACAATTTCATTTAATGTATTTAAATCAGCATTAGTTAATGCTTCATCCAGATTATCCATCTTTCGATAAGAATCTGTAAGTTGATAAATTAAACGCTTAATATATCTTACTCGTGGAAAATGAGGCGATAATAGTTGAACTGGAAGAAACATTCCTTCACAAAGTGTTAAATCAATATGGCAGCTACGCGTATGGCCCAATTTCTCATTTGAAGTTTTCATAGTACATTTATGAATATCTTGTATCAATTTAGGTACATTTTTTAAAGTACAGAAATTCAAAGTTTCGAAAAATTTCTGATAACGACTAATTAAAATTGGATCGTCAATTTTACATGAAAAATTGCACGACCATGATTTTTTCGTTTCTATTTCTATTAACGGTAATATATTTACTACTTTTCCTTCTTCATTCATTACTGAAGGTTTGAATGCAGATTTTGTTAACGGTAAGTTTCTTATTTTCTCATCTCCATTTATTACTAATGATTCTTTTGGAATTACATGTTGATATGTAGAATCAATAAAATAATTTTCAGATGAGGCTGTATGACTAGATTCGCCACATAAGGCATCTAATTTTTCTTCAACTGTAGGACACTTTTCAATTTGAGTTAAACTCGCTTCTGTTTTCTTTTTAATCAAAGCTAACATTTTGTAAATATTACGTATATAACTTCTTCTAACATGCATACACCAACGTACGATTTTTTCAGCTTTTAATCGTTTCTCGATGTGGCCTTTAATAGTGAGTTTCTTCATAATATTTTGTATAAATATTTCTAAAGAATGATGAAGTTTTATCGTGTTTTTCGACCAAAACTTATTATATTTTTTAATAACTTTTTTTCCAACATCGTGATTTTTTATAACAAGAACAGATTTTTTACTTTTTTGATAATATCGTCTGTTGTAAAGCCATTTGCGATCAGGATCTAATCCTTTTTGTCTATCTCGTTCTTGCTGAGTGTTTATGGAATAGCGTTTACGTTTTTGTGCACGTTGTTTTACAATATTCTGTTTATATAAATCCCGTTTCCTAGCGCGTTTATTTTCTATATTCTGATCATATCGATACCGTTCCTTAGCGCGATTATGTTCTACATTTTGTTCATATCGCTTTCTTTTCTTAGCGCGTCTATCTTCTAAATTCTTTTTATATCTATACCGTTGTTTAGCGCGGTTGATTTTTAAATCTTGTTCGCATGGACGTTGTTTTTTAGCTCGATTATTTTCTAAATTTTTAGTATAATGTATAAGAGAACTTTCTAAATCTTGCACACATTGTTTTTTTATATTAACTTCTAATTGGACAGTATCTTCACATCGAGAACGTTTCTTAGTACATTTATTTTTAGAATCTTTGTTTGCATAGATTGGTTGGTAAATTTTGATTTTACTTATTTTATTGTTACTACATAAATCATTATTATTATCAATAATTTTGTAACCGGTGGAATTTTTAATATAATGCTTATTTTGAAAATACTTATCAGTTTCTTTAACATCATTTATTTTTTCAATATTATTTGTTGTTTTTATAAATTCTTCAATGTTATTTGTTTCTTTAATATTATTTGATGTTTTTATAAATTCTTCAATATTATTTATTTCTTCAATATTATTAGTTTCTTTAATATTATTTGTTTTTATAAATTCTTTAATATTATTTGTTTTTTCACTGTCATTTGTTATTTGTACACATTCTTTTGGAATATTTATTTCTTCAATATCATTTGTTTCTTTAAAATTATTTGTTAGTTTTATAAATTCTTCAATATTACTTATTTTTTTACTGTCATTCGTTATTTGTATAAATTTTTTTGGCGTATTGTCCGTAATATTAATATGTAATATTAATATGTAATATTAATAATTGATTATTATGTAATTTTTTCTCAGAATGACTATTATCAACTTTTTCCAAACGATTCAATTTTTGTTGCTTTGTCTTATGTTGACGTATCGCACTTATACGAATTGCTTCAGCTTCTCTCGCTTTAACTACTGCTAATGGGAGTATTTTTTGAAAAGTATAACGTTTATCTTGTAGAAAATGCTCGATTACATTAGATTCAAAAATTTTTATCAAATGCGAACGCATTAAACTATGATCATATGTCACTTTTTCAGGTTTAATATTAAATAATAATGAAATTGCAAGAGCTATTGCAAAAACACCGCAATCGTTACTATTTGGTTGATGCTGTACTGTTGGGAACTTGACAGGGTGCTTTTTAAAATCATATGTTGGGAATAATTTTTTTAAGAATTGTTCGTGATGTTTATGTAGCTTCTTATAATTTAATGAATCATAAATAAATATGTTCTTTTTGTCATAATAGCTACAAACCCAATGTCCATCATATGGACCTGATGAACTATGTAATATTTGTATATGTTTTTTATCTACTGGCATAGGTTGAATCCTATCAAGGCATTGCACTCGCCAGGTTTCAACAGGTCTATAATCTGAATAATTTTGTAAGAGATAACCGAAATAGTCCATATGTATGTCAGTTAACCAGTCACCTCGAACAATTATATCTTTTTCTCTAGATGGCAGAGTTATATTCTTTGTGTTTGTAAACATTTTATATAAATACAATATAAATAAATAATTATTAGGTGTAACCTTTTTATTTTAAAATATGCAACAAACTGCTCTCTAGGCAGTTGCTCTATATCAATGTACAATTTTATTACGACGCACAGCAGTTCTGTATCGGCACACAGCAGCCGTTTTTTACAGGCGCACAGCAGCTCTGTATCGGCGCACAGCAGCCATTTCTTACAGGCGCACAGCAGCTCTGTATCGGCGCACAGCAGCCGTTTCTTACAGGCGCACAGCAGCTCTGTATCGGCGCACAGCAGCCGTTTCTTACAAGCGCACAGCAGCTCTGTATTAGCGCACAGCAGCCTTTGCGATTTTTGAAATTAAAATTAACTTACCTCCGCTTGAAAAGTCGCTCTTCTTCAAAAGTCGCCGTCAATCTTGAACCTAATTCTGTGCAGAAAATTAAAACGTCTTGTATCTTAATAATAATAATTTAGTATAAATGGATACCTTCAAATGCGATAAATTGCAATAAAAAGGTTGCAGAAAATGTTATTATATTTTTTAGAAGACATTACCATGTCTCTTGATTTTATTATAAAGAGAATTTAAAGACAAATTCAATAATATGTTTTATACAAAGTGTTTTATTTTAATCTTATTAGGCAAATATCAAACAATAATTTTATAACTTCAAGAAATACATAAAATAGCGACTTGAAGGCTTCTGCCTACTAGATGCAGAAAAGACGCGGTAACCAATTATTTTATAACTTCCATGAGAGTGAATGATTGATTTCCACGTCCTATCATAACATTGCAATTTTCACAATACTACACAATATATAAATATGTATAAATACTATACAATATATAGAAACAATATATAAATACTACACAATATATAAATATACAATATTCTGTAATTGTTTCCATCGAATTTTTATTGAATTTTGTGGCAATTAGTTTTTTTATTCTGTTTTTTATGTGTTTAAAAATGAGAAGAAGAGGAAAACCATTGTCCATTAATATATCAATACAGAAAGTTAAAATATATAATATATTATGCATATATTGTGTAGTATTGTTATAAAATAAAATAATACTACACAATATATGTAAGAAGGTTATCAATGCTTGTGCCACTATTATATATAATGGAATTACTCATTTAAAGGATATATTGTTCATTAATTCAACAATTAAAAATTAATGCATTGTTAATAAAAAGTATTTTGAATATCTACAATTGTAACGAAAATATTATTAAGTATAAATGAACATTACACACACACACACACACACACACATATATACATACACAAGATGTCCCATTTTAAAGGACCTAACTGAATAAAAAAATTGAGCTCGACAGACAAAAATGTTTCACATAAAAGTTGTATGATATTTCAAGGGGGCTATAAGATGATACCATTGGTTTAATCTTAGATAGTTTGAAGGTCACGTGAGTCAGCTTCAATTTCTTAAATGAAAACTACTATTTTTTATTATATAATATAATATATATATATATATATATATATATATATATTTAATGAACCCAGACAACACATGTCGCTAAAAGATGACTATTAGGCGACTTAAAGATATCTTATTGTCTTTTAGATATCTTTAAGATTCATGTGTTTTCTTTACATTAGTTTATTTGTCTTATTATTCTGTGCATAAAAGTATTAGGATAAAAGTAAAATGGGACACCCTGTATATACATATATATACATCCATACATATATGTGTATTCTTTTATATAAAGAAATTATTTTTTCAGATATATTTCACATATATTATAACCTAAATACCTTATACATTTAATAGATTTATTATATTCAGCGCATATATTATAATAATTATATTGAAAAAATTGAATAATGTACACTCGGCAACTAAAATGCCTTAACACATGAATTTATGTATATCAAAACATACATTTCTATATATGTATATGCAAAACATAAATGTATTGATATGATGTGCACAAGTTGATATGTTGAGGCATTTTGGTTGCCAAGTGCACAAGATGTGGTGCCTAAATCAAAACAGTAACATCTATCTGGATTTTAAAATACAACCCATACAGCACAGGTAGATCCTGAGTATGTACTCAGTATATCGCAAACGTAGATTGTGTATATCCCACTAATATTCGATATACATACTATGATATTTTGAGAATGTATGGAGGATGTTCCTATGTCTGCCTTAGAAACCTACTCAGTATATACTCAGAATATTTTTTGGTATATTATGAGTATATTTTTAGAATATTTTAAGCAAATTTTTACATTAATAAATTATATATGAATATAGAAGACAGTTGGACTATATGTAGAATAAAAAATAGATTCTTCGTGATGTAAAAAATAAATAAAAATGTGAAATTATTTACTTTATAAACAAAACTTCAGACAAAAATGTTATTTCTAATAGATGAATATAAAACGTTTGAAAAACACCTATTAGTGTTTATTAAATGATTCTTATTGAAATATTGATCTCGATAATCTATGTACAATTATGTAAGTACACTCGGTAATAGATGAAATACCTTAATAAATGCAGTAAATGGATTACTTCTCTTTTTAATTTCAAATAATCTGTTTAATATTCTGAATTCCAACAAGAAATCCAGATTATATTAGACAAATTACTTTAAATTAAGTCAGTTTATTATAAATTAAACTGACTAAAAAGAAAAAAGAAGAAACTTTGGAATTCATGTTAGTACCAGTCCTTTATGTCCATTTCACCAAAAATTAAGTACGAGTTTGGTGGCGCGCGTAGCGGCAAAATGAAGAAACACATGCAATATTATAGAGTATCCTGAAAATATATGAGAAAGAATATACTAATACGAGATATTCAAAGTATATTCTGAGAATATATGAAAAATAATATACAACAAGAGATGTTATGGGATTATTCTCAGTATATTACATCTGTAACGTATCCCAGATAACACAGGACATCCTATGGACGTTTATTTTATGTCCATTTTACGTCCGCACGTCCATGGACATGAAATGAACGTCCATAGTACATCTGATTCCAGACATCCGTTAACGGCCAATATTTGGACGTCCATAAGATGTCCGGTCTTGGACATCAAAGTTTCGCGCGAGCACACAAGAACGTTAATTCGTTCGTTTACCGCTACGCGACGGGCGATGCGCTATCTTTCTCGTACTTAAGTTTTAGTTATGAGAATTATATAAAGTTTGCTGAAAGGGTAACAAATACGATTAAAAATATACTGTTCAATTTAATTTCTGATCTCATTGCAGGAGCTTCAGATATTAAATTGACTTTATAAATCGGACAAGTAAATGTCCGGCGAATAAACGAAAATAATCCATTACCTATTTAAACTTGTTTATTGCACTTTACATTTTAAATTACCTATTTAAAATGCAATAAGCAAATTTAAATATAAACGAAATTTTTATATGAAATTTTTATGTAAAATTTTATATAAAATAGATAAATTATATTATTTAATTATATTATTTAATTTTGTTGGGTCAAATGTTTTATATGTTATAAAAGCTGCATAATGCGATCTATTTATATATAATAAAAAATAATTTTATATATATGATTAAATTAGGTCAAAAGCCATACGTAATTATATCTACACAATTATATATAACTAAATATAAACATTTTCTGGGTTTTGATGTTTATTTTAACAATAATTTTGAAGAATAAAGCACTGAAAATGACGTCTATTTTAGATCCTTTTTAGATATTATTTTGGACGTCCAAAGTTGTGAAAAACCGACCTCCTATGGACGTCCAATGGGTGTCCGTCGAACTTAATTCAGACATCTTTTGGACGTCCCAATGTTCGAACTTGAACATTCATTGGACGTCCATGGAACGTCCATGTGCTATCTGGGATATTTACAGTATGAGTATAGAATATTCGAATGATATCATGTGCTGTGTGGGAAAGAAATGTTAGAAACAAAAATTTTTTTAATTTAAAGGGAAATATGATATGAGAAAAATTTTCCTTAAGGTCGTTTCCGAACTTTAAAGGTTATTAACTATTAGTTAAATAAAACTTTTTATATTTATGTCAAAAGAGAACTTTAAGAAAAATTCAATATGTATAAATTAAATTTACTATATGTATAAGTATATAATGAGATATATGTATATAACATATATCTGGATTTTAAAATACAAAGAAATGTTAGAAACAAAAATTTTTTTAATTTAAAGGGAAATATGATATAAGAAAAATTTTCCTTAAGGTTATTTCCGAACTTTAAAGGTTATTAACTATTAGTTAAATAAAACTTTTTATATTTATGTCAAAAGAGAACTTTAAGAAAAATTCAATATGTATGTATAAATTAAATTTACTATATGTATAAGTATATAATGAGATATATGTATTTAATGTAATATATTTTTCTAATGTACTTTATAATGTCTGTTTATATTTTTAATATTATTTTTGCAAAATTTATTGCAGTAAATATTCAAAATGTTACCTATAAAAATGTAATTTCCTAATTGCTGGATAAATAATGTATTTAAACAATGTTAACTGTAATAATAACAAACATTAATAATAATTATTCGAATATAACTTTTAAATTTTTTTAGGAAATGAAAATGTTTACAATAAAAAATCATCTATCAACAATAGTTTTTACGAAAGTATACTACACAATATACGTAGAAATGTATTATCAATATAATTATAATACTGTATTATTGTTATATCTGATATTCAAAGAATATATCATTCATTTATTCAGCAATTAAAGATTTGAATTGATATTGATAAATAACATTTTGAATGTCTTTTGCAATAAATAAACTTTGTAATATAATCTCCTTTCAAATTAAACAATTTTCGTTAATATCGTATTTGAAGTCCAATAGAAATAATCGATAGTTTGTTTTAGATACCACCATAGCACTATATGTGTATCATTCTTTTATAATTTCCTTCACATATTATGTTTCCTAAAAAAAGGTTTACATTGTATGAATAATATATATTAAAATATTTTATAATATAATATAGAGATTTTAAAATATCAATTTAAGAGTTATAATACCTTAATTTGTAACATTAATTTGTTTAAAAACAATTGTATTTTATAGTATAACATTGAAAGCACATCATTGTTAAATCGTTATCATAAATAATTTTTTAATGCAATAATATTCTAAGAGTACGTTTATCGCATATAGAATTATTCTTCTCTAATTTACAATTAAAATATTCTGATAGATCTTAAAATATTAATAATGTAATATGATATATGAGAGATTATATTACGAGACCCCAAATATAATCATACATATAAATATAAAATAAAATAAGTAACAGCGCAACTTCTGAAACAGCAATCACAAGAATGCATTGGTTAAATATCAAAAATTTAACATACCTTAAAAATTATTATATTTCTTATCCTCTGCTTTTTTCTTTTTAGTTTTATATCTTCTTATCTTCTTTTTCTTTCCTGTTCTTCTATCTCAATTTATTCCTTTTCTCTTTTTCTCGTCTTTAAGTAATTTTAAGTAGCTAAAAAAATAAATAATTAACAAATTGCTTTAAAAATATGCACATTATTCAAGAAAACTTTTACTTTTAACTACTCAACTATCCAACTCGCGTAAAGAGACACGGAGCGTGTTCTTGTTATTTGCGCGGACTTAGCACTAGACCTTACCGCGTCTCTTGATAATAATTTTAATACCTTTCTTTTTTATTTTCTTGTTAGGTTCCTTGTTTTTTCTTCACTTTTGATCACTATTGCACTTTATCACAATATATTTATCACATACAATGATACCGAGTCTCAATTTTAGGTTAATAACTAAATTAGCGCGAAATTATCGTCTCTTTTAGGATGCGTTTAGGGAGACGCTATCAGCGCTAATAGCGTTTCTCCGAAAATATGGAAAACATGGAAAACTACATAATTTATCGATCGGTAATCCGAATGATAAGTAAATCCATAATTGAAATTACACACTACATTATCGACTTTATAAAGATTTATTTACACACTACATTATCGACTTTATAAAGATTTATAAAAATATATTAATATAATATTATAAGAGTATAAAGTATATAATGACACTTACTTGTGTATTAGCATCGCTGACATAGTTTTGCTGTTATATGTTCGTTGTAAATAAATATTAATTTCAATATTTGTCAACCTGTTTGTTGCAAATAAATATTAATTTCAATATTTGTCACCTGAAAAATCGAGATAATTACATACATAGATACATACATAGAATAATATCTATTCTGCGAAGAGCTCAGATTAAGTAAATAAAGATAATTTCATTAAATACTTATCCTTTTGTTATATTAATATTAAAAAATATTGCTTTTTTTCACTCAACACTCAATGTAGTTCTTAATAATAAAATAATAATTAACCTATGATACTGTCAAAACCAGGTTATAAACTGCGAGCAGTAAACAACCATGGAGCATCGCTAGCGCAATCTTATGTCGACTGCGCCAACCGTACAAATTTTGAATTGTGCGCTTGCGCATTGGGGATTTGAGCGTTAACCAAGGAGACGTTTCTTAAATGAAAATTTTCCTATTTCGACTTTGCGTCGTAATAGCTCCGTTTCTAGAGCACGTAGCGCAAAAACAAAAACACTTTTATTATATAATTTAGACTCAAGCTATCGATTGAGTCTAGTAAAAACTCGATCTGTTCAGCGGATATATAAGAAATGAAAATATCAAGTACGCTCAACTATCCGACTCGCGTAAAGATACACGGAGCGCGTCTTGTTGCTTACGCGGACTTAGCACAAGACACTACCGTGTCTCTTGATTTGATATCGAGATGTGTAAAGTTGGCTGCGAATTTATCTCCAAAGATAAATTCCGCGAGCTACATTTCCAAATTAACGGAAACGAGTGAACATAATTATAGTGTATTTTCGAGTTTCGCGTGTGCTTGCTCCGATACAATGCTTGCAATTTTATATAAATTGGAGCATTTCGACGGCGACGCGAAATTGCTAAATCTTGCCGGCGAAATAATTAGTGCACGAAGAGCCTTGAGAGAAGATGAGAAATATGAAGAAGAGGAAGATGTAGGTGGACATGTAACCCATCTACTCCAAAACTACAGCAGGCTCCAGTCGACGGGTAATTATTTTACTTATTTTATTTATTTTTACTTTCGATGAAAAAATACGAAAAATCGCTATTATAAAGTTAAATATTTAACTAATATTACTAATTAATCACAGGAAACAATAATCCCGCGAGAACAGCGACCTGGTACGACCTTCGCGTAGACGCCGCGCTGAAGAAGAACCAGAGGCAGGTCCTTCACGTAAGTTTGCATGTAATAAAAACGTGTGCTAATTTTTCTCAGATAGATTGTTCGGTAGTAATAAAAATAATAATCAATACTAATAAAAATATTCTACATTTCAGGAAGACTGCGATTACTCGAGGAAAATCCGGCAATTCCCGTTGTCGTTCTTGATGACGACGACGACGACGACGGTGAAGAAAACATGGACGATGACGCTGCCAACATCACATAGGCAGTCAGCAGCCCCGATAGCGAAGTGTTCTCGCCAGGTAAGATAATGATGTAAAATTTATACTAAAACGAAAATCCGAATATAAAAGTATTTTTAAAACTTTTTTTAAATTTTGTTTCTATAATATTAAATATTCAAATCTTAAAATATTATTAGAATTTCTGCGAGAGATGGAGGAGCGCGAGAGAGTGGAGATTAATGAAAAAGAGCCAGAGGAGAGCGGGGAAGAAGAAGAAGAAGTGCAGGAAGAGGAAGAAGTGATAGTGGTGGAAGAAGAAGAAGAAAAAACAGAGAGAGAGAAAGAAGAGGGGGATGAAAAAGAAGAGGAAAATGTATACGCTCCCTCCAGAGAAGGTAACTTTATTAATTTATTTCTCGGTATATTTTTATGCTCGAATTTAATCCAACAAATTCTTAATTTTTCTTTAGAAACTCGTCGCTGGGGGATTAGCTATTCCCCAGAATATTAGTAACGGAATAAAAAACAACGAATATTGCTAAAAAGGTGAGTTATTTCGTTGTATTATAACATTCATAGTACGGATTACATTCGAGTATAAAAATATTAAAATAATAAAAATAGTATTTTATAATTTATACGATTTTTTATTTCTAACAGTGCAATACGGAGGTGGTGTTGACGACGAACAAAATTCAGCGCTCTCCCGCAGCAATGAGCGTTTCGCGAAATTCACGCATTAAATTCATGCGAATCGGGCGATTACGTAGGATTACGTTTGATTCACCGAATTTATCGCATGGTCCTGCGGGTATATCTTTTCGTCCGGCGCGTGATTTGAGTTATGAGGATATTTGGAGACTCGTGAGTTCGTTAGCTCAGAGCGCCGGTCTCGATATCGCTGACCAATTTAATATACGGGTTTATAATGTCTCGATGCCTTCAGGTCGCGGTCGCGTCGCGTTAACACGCGGGGATGTCGCGAAACGTTTGATAGTCGAAATTAATAATTCGGATAACCTGTGCTTCCCTCGCGCCCTCATAGTAGCTCAAACTTATAGCGAACGCGGTAATATTCGTACAGGTGAGCTGCATGAGAAATGGAACACGATAAGATATCCGCATTCTTCGTTACAACGCGAATGTGCATTGCAATTAACGAGAAATGCCGGTGTCGTAATACCGGAAGAGGGATGTGGGATTCGCGAAATCGAACGTTTCCAACGTTATTTCGCCGCCGACAATATCGCGATTGTTGTGTATAATTTTAATACTTTCGGTCGCGGCGAAAAACCGTTGTATGACAAAACCGAAATACTCGCTTCTCTCGGACGCGAGTCCTCGCGGCGATTAAATATCTTGTATTACGAGGATTCGCATCATTATAATCCTATTTTAAATTTAAAAGCCGCCGCTGGTACTCGCGATTATTGTGTAGCGTGTAATGTAGGCTTTCGAAATAATAGGCCTAATAGTCACCGGTGTTTAAATAAATGCCCGCGATGTTTATCCGTACCGCCGTGCGATTCCACTTACGCCGAAATAAAATGCGACGCGTGCAATCGGTTATTTTACAGTGCAGGGTGTTTCGAGCGTCATCGTAGCGAGAAATCGTACGACGGTAGAACACGCGCTAATGTTTGTGGCATCGTGCGATTTTGCGATAGTTGTGGTCGTATCGTTAAACCGAATTTAAAACACGAATGCGGCGTTTCTTATTGCAAATTATGCCGTTCACAACAACCGCGCAATCATATGTGTTATATGCAACCTCTTCGTCAACGTGGCGATATTTTCTCTGCCGGGCCATCTTCGTCAACGATGGTACCGGATGAGGTAGATATATCTAGTGTGAGAGAAGAAGAAGCACGGAACATATGTGATAACGCGGAAAAGAACGAACGTGCATATGAACGCGGAAAGGGACGTGTGGCATTCGTATTTTACGATTTCGAAACGCGACAGGACGAGACAGTCGAAGGAACGGGAAATATAAAAAAACATATTCCGACACTATGCATCGCGCAACAGATTTGCGAAGCATGCACGGGGGAAAATAACATGTCCGTGTGGTGTCGTTGGTGCGGAGTGCGAGAGTTTGTATTTCAACGCAATCCGGTTAAATAGTTTGTAGATTTCGTTACGCGTCCGGTAAAATATTTTAAACAAATAATTTGTATAGCGCATAATGCGAAAGCGTTCGACGCGCAATTTATTTTGAAATATATCGTGGAAAATTGCAGAGATATTGAAACGAAAGTAATTTTAAACGGCACCAAAATTATTCTTTTAATCGCGGGACATACAAAATTCATCGATAGCGTTAATTATATGCCGATGCGCTTATCCGAATTACCTAAGGCTTTCGGGCTAAAGGACACTGAGGATAAAGGCATTTTTCTGCATTTATTTAATACTATCGAAAATCAAACGTACGTCGGACCGTTACCTGATGTACGATATTATTCTCCAGATAGCATGAAATTGCAAGAACGCGAACGCTTTCTCACATGGCATACCGAAATGAGGGAAAAAAATACCGTGTTCGATTTCCAACGCGAGATAGTGCGTTATTGCCGTAACGATGTTGATATTCTTCGACGAGCGTGCGTAGCGTTTAGAAAAATTTTCCTAGATAGCGGAAATGTATGTCCGTTCGAGGAATGTACAACTATTGCTTCGACTTGCATGACGGTTTTCCGGAAAAACTTTTTGCAAGCCGAAACGATAGGCATCATTCCTACGGGGGGATACAGATGCGCGAGCAATCATTCGCGTAAAGCCTTACAATGGCTGATATGGATGGAGCGCCAACTCGACCGTCGTATAAATCATGCAGGGCGTGCGCGGGAATATCGCGCGATCGAGGGTACGCTCGTTACGGTTACTTCGAAACGTCTGTTGTGGGAAGGACGCAGCGTCACGTGTTGCAAATTCACGATTGCTTTTGGCACGGATGTCCGTCTTGTTTCCCTGTAAATCGGGATAAAGCGCTTTCGTCGGGGGAGGATCGCGAAGATACATTAAATTCGCGATATGAACGAACTCTCGCAGTTTCATGGCGACTTCGTCAGCGGGGATACATAGTGTCGGAAAAGTGGGAGTGCGCCTTCGACCAAGAAATGCGCGACAATCGCGTAATGTATGACTTTCTCGCGAACCATCCGATGGTAGAAACACCACCACTCGCGACGCGTTTTTCGGTGGGCATACGGGAAATATCGCAACTCAATACGAAGTCACGGGTACGGAGAAAATACGCTACGTCGACGTATGCTCTTTATACCCGTTTGTATTGAAGACGGGCGCTTTTCCGATCGGTCATCCGGAAATTTACGTCGGCGATGAATGCAGCACGTTAGTCGGAAGGTCGCCGAATTATAATTTCGACTTGGTCGAAGGCCTCATACGTTGTAGAGTACTCCCTCCTCATGATTTATTTCACCCCGTACTTCCGCATCGCGTGCGAGGAAAATTACTTTTCGCGTTATGTCGTAGTTGCTGCGAAACATTTTCTCAGACACCGTGCACCCATAATGATAGCGAGCGCGAATTCGAGAGTACCTGGGTAACCTGCAAATTACGCAAGACCGTCGAGAAAGGTTATCTCGTAACGTCAGTAAACGAAATTTGGCAATATAAAGTTAGCCAATACGATCGTATGTCGCGGCAGGATGGATTGTTCGCCGAATATATTAATACGTTTTTACAGCTTAAACAGGAAGCCAGTGGTTGGCCGAGCGAATGCGGGGAAAACGACGATGAGGCAAAAGAGCGATACTTGAAGGAATATGAAAAAACCGAAGGTATCGCTCTTGATAAGCGAAACATCGCGCGGAATCCCGGTTTACGCTCGGTTGCGAAACTGTGCTTAAATTCATTCTGGGGAAAATTCGGCCAACGATCCAATTTGCCGACTACCGAAATCGTAAAAATACAACAACGTTTCGCGACATTATTAACGAGCGTCGAATACGAGATAACCGATATATTACCCGTGAATGACGAGGTAATGTATGTTTCGTGGCGACTGCGACAAGAGGCTCTCGTTCTCTCGCCGATAACAAACGTCGTGATAGCCGCGTATACGACTGTACTAGCGCGTTTAAAATTGTACGAGTATCTAGAACGTTTAGATCGTCGTGCATTATATTATGATACGGATTCGTGTATTTTTATAAGCACCGGTGATTCGAACGAATACGTGCCGCCTACGGGAAATTTTCTAGGCGACATGACGGATGAGCTCGAAAGCTATATCGAGGCGTTCGTGTCCGGGGGCCCGAAATTTTACGCCTACATCGTGCGAACACCGGAGGGTAATACTCACGAAACTTGTAAAGATAAGGGTATTACTCTCAATTACGAGAACTCGCGGCGAATTAATTTTAATACTATAAAAAAGCTACTATTAGCGAGAGAAAAAGAGACACAAGATAACGAAGAAGAAAATAGCGAAACTTCGATAAATCTACGTTTTAATGCGATTCGACGTACGGCATTTCATGAAATTGTTACGCGAAGTGAAACAAAAATATGTCCGCCGGTATTAGTAAAGCGTAGATTTATCAATAACAGATATTCGCTATCATACGGATATGCGATGGTATAACAATATTCTTATTTCTTGTGCGTCTTTTTCTTTTTTAAATAAAAGTCGCGCATTTTCCGATTTTATTTTAAAAAATAGAATTATAAATATTGTAAGTAGCATAAGAAAAAAATGTAAAATTTATAACAATATAAATATAATTCTTCTTTGTATATATTTTTGTATATTAATAATAAGCAAATAATTTGATAAAAAAATGCCTGGTTTCAAAAAGTATTAATAAATGTGAAAATTTTTTATCTTAATTCGTGTTTAATACTTTTAGCTTTTCCCTTCTTCCTTTTTATAACACCCCACCTCGCGTTCGATCATCTGCATGTTCATCTTTAATTTTCCATTATTAGAATCCACTGAAACGCGATGTAGTCTCATTGTAATTATTGTCTCGTGCTGAGACTTTGTCTTTTCCGATAAAGCGCGTCATGAACCGTTCGAGCGGGAGGCTTGTTTCGATGTTCCATAGTGGGCCCGAGACGGAGTGGGGAGATAAAGATTGTTTCGTCGAGACCACGGTCTTACATACAGGTCTGGAAACTCAGGCCTTTTTTAGTGGTGGGGGAGGTCTCACTTAATGTGTCCGTTTTTCGACTAGAAGTCGCAATACGAGCGAGAGAGACAGAGATAGACGGCAGTAGTCGTTCTCTCTCTAACATACGTCTAAATGCGACTTCTAGATCGCAGCGAACCTAGCAGGCAAACTGTGAACTCCCGAAAAACGGACACACTAAGTGAGACCTCCCCCACCACCGGAGTTTCCAGACCTGTATGTAAGACCGTGGTCGAGACATATAGCGACTACCCTGAAAGTCGGTAGGTGAGGGTTCGTTCTGCTAAGACGTAGCGACTCAGGGTTAGGTAACGGGAATTTGACTTGGAGCCCTATACCGAACCAGAGCTGGAGTGGGAGGAAGATTGCTTCTTCGAGTCTAGTACCGTGGAGATAGGGAAATAAAAATTTGCTAAATCGGCGACATAGCCGGAGTCGATCAATCGCAGTTCTGGGCCACTATGGTGCAAGCCAATCAAAATCGAGACTTCCGGGAGGTGGGGTATTGTTTCTTCAGGTATTTAGCACCTAAACTAACTTCTCCATATCCTAGTCCACCAATCAGAACGCCTCCCTCCACTTCACCTGGCCACGCCCACGGCGCCAGGGGCCGAGTGGTGGGGGTTTGTTTTGACACACCATAGTGGCCCATATCTACTCTTATATGTTTGATTGTTTCCTCTCCTATTTTAACTCCTTGAGATATATTACCCTGAAAGTTATTGTAACTTGGTTGACCTTGGGATGGTTTCTTACAATACTTTTTGATATGTCCATATCCACCACAATTGTGACATTTTATTGATTTGTTGGACATAAATGCAGCTGTCTTCGTTGGCTCACTTTGATCTCAATCATTTTCCTTCTTTTTCTCAGAATCTATTTTCAAACTTGCCTTTACTTAATTCATGTCTAATGTTTCAATAGCTATATTTTCGAGTACGGTCACCACTGTCTCATATGATTTTGATAGTGCGAAGAGCAGTGTACAAATAGCATCCTCTTCTTTTATCTCTACACCTGATGATTTCAGTTGACACAAGACGTGGTCGAATTTTGATAGAAATTCTTGTAGTTTCTCTCCTTCATTCATTTTCATTGACATTAATTTTCTTCGTAAAAATAGTTTTCCAGATAAGCTTCTTCTCTCATAGATATCTTGTAAGCTTATCCATATATCATACGCTGTTTCTTTATCACGAATAATGTCTATTTGCATATCCTCTACACACTGTACAAGTATAGATTTATATTTATTTTCTTTCCTTTTAGCTTCTTCTTCCAATTGATCCGTTTCATAATTTTCAACTCTATATTTAACGGATATCATTTGTTCAACATTATGCTCAGTCAATATCATTTTAACTCGAAATTTCCATGCTTCATAATTATCACCATTTAATAGATCAATATTGTAATAATTAGTTTTATGCGTATTTTGGGCCATTTATAAATTAATATGCAGCTTGGACAAAAGACATAACCTCGTAATTACTTATCTCACTTTATTGCTGCAATCCTTTCACTGGGCCCATAAGCTGTTGTTTCTAAGGCTTATTCTTAATTATATATAACTTTACACAGTATATTTTCATTGAAATTAACTGTTTTATTAATCGTAATTATTATATATGATTATCTCTAACATGCATACGTCTCAACTTAAGCCTTATATCTAACTGTATCGATCTATCGACCACTTAAGTCAGAGAATGATATTATATTCTCTACAAATTCTATTGTTGTTATTCATCAACATATAATATTTAGTCGCATATATAATTTTAACTATAATTTAAACATATATACACACATATGTATATATGCAAATATAAAATTCACAAAAAGTGGGCACTCGTTAATCTTGTTGTATTATTGCTTTCTGCCACAAGAGGCCAAAAAGTATTTTCAGGTCGTATCTTGGCCGTTACAGTACGTTAAAGGAACAAGGATAGCATGATTATCGATCCTTTTCTGTCTTTCTTCTCTACGATGCGTCTGCGCCATAGATTTAAAGCAGTGCTGGGATTTACTTGCAACTTTCGGCCAGATTTCTTGGTTTACGTCTACTGTTCCCCTCTTACCGCTCGCACCGCTCGTAATTAAGGTGCGCTCAGGAACGTGAGCGTCACAAATGTAATGTGTCAATCTATCTATCTAAGTTCTCTTTATTGTTTATTAATAATAAAAATAATTATTCTATTATTAATTACATATATGTTCTGTAACAATTTAAAATATTTGTGTTTTAAACGTAATTAATAATAGAACAGTAGGCGTAAACTAAGAAATCTGGCCGAAAGTTGCAAGTAAATCCCAACACTGATTTAAAGAAATAGACTGCGCATCTCTATACAAAAGACTGTCTTAAACATTAGAAAGAGAGAACGATAGCGGTCGGACCTCTTTCTCTCTCGCACAATTGAAGGAGAGGGGATATCACGGCTGAAGGAGAATAAACAGAAAGGCGTATATCTCCTCTCCTTCAATTGTGCGAGAGAGAAAGAAATCCGACTGCTATCGCTCTCTCTTTCTAATGTTTAAGACAGTCTTTTGTATAGGGATGCGCAGTCTGTTTCTTTAAGTCTATATTCCATGCGAGCAATGTCCCAGACAGCACACAAATATCCGAAGGACATCCATATAAGACGACCATTGTCACGTCTCAGTGACCAACTTTTCCCCTAGATGCTTCAGTTCCAGAGAAAAGTGCGCTCTCTTTGTTTTCAAGGCAACCTGCTTACACCGGCTATACCTTGGGGATGCCGAGAGCGAGGATCTGACTTATCGATTACGGAAAAATGTAAGGGAGCCGCGAAACTCTATAATTGGATGACTATTGAAATATATATTTGTATATGCAAAAGGTATCTATTAAAATGGGATTTCGATATTTTCTATCAAATCCATTAGCTGATCGATATCGATATTACCCGCGATATATTGATCTATGAATTCCAAGAGTATATCGAGAATTCTCTCGAGTTTGCTCCTCATCTGTTAGGGCGAAAAAATCTTTATCGTTGCAAGAAGGCTTCATTGGAGAGTCTGTAAGTAACTCTCTATTTCACACTGATTCTCCGGAAGTTGGGATTTTAATTGAGTTATCAGATCTATTGAACTTAATGAAGGGTTTTCAATCGTATCTTTATTTTTTATAATTTCCAAATAGTAATTATAGAAAGAGTCAAATTCTACGTTTGAGGTAACTATTCGAAGAAATTTCTGTGAAGTAAAATTTTCCGGTAAGTAAAAGAGGAATTTAGCCCTAGCCTTTAAAGCGGAGACAAAACTTTCTGGAAGGAAGACCCTTGTTTCTGATTTGACAAGGATACGCTTTGAGTTTAATTCTAATCTCTTGATCCGACGGAATCGAGAAGCGTCACGATATTCACGGGTTATTTTTCCTGCTCTATGTCTTTTTCTTTTGAATTCTGACGATGGGGTTACCATTTAAAGAGATAATATTAATGTTAATATATATTTTTTCTGGTAGGTAGAATATAGTATTGGTTGAGGAAAGTGGTATTTTATTTGCTCTTATTATTATTTTTAACTGAATCAGCGTCAACGCACATTAGCACATAGTACGTTTATTCTTGTAATTTTGTTTTAGCTAAAACGTCAATGAAGGAATAATTCATAAGGATATGTGGATGTCTCCGGCATGACCGTGGATGCCCGGGGACGATGGAACTTGAGGGCAGAATAAAGTTACGATAGCGGAAATTGCGTATAAGGGTAGGGAACTTAGGATGCTTCCGGCATGACAGTGGATGCCCGGCAGCGACGGAAGAATGGGTGAATGGATAATAAATTCTGTGCACAGCACCGCGAAGATGCTATACCTATGTGTGGAAAGACGTTTTATTCTAGTAGCGACGTTAGAAATTTATGCAAATCCAAATATCGTTGGTATTTCAATGAAGCGTCGATTAAGCGAATTGGTTTAGGATGTCGGATGCCTCCGGCATGACAGTGGATGCCCGGAGACGATGGAAATCTGGTTTTGGGGTAAAAAGTGGTAATGAATTTTTAAGAATAAAAATTGGAGTGTGAGGAGTTCTCCGGCATGGCAGAGGATGCCTGGAGATGAAGGAATCTTCAGAGAAGGGATGCTGCGACGCTCAATTGATGAGGGCGATTTTGGAGTTCTAATTAATTTTTGCTTTGACGCTTATCAGAATAGAATAACAAGTTAAAACAAGTTGCGCTGGAATAAGAGGGAGGAATACTGCCAGCGACGTGCTAGTGCTTGACAGTATGCTTGTTATTTAATCCTCGATGTTTTGTTTCAGGAAATGTCGTGAATGCAAGGAAGGTGAATATTATCGCACGAAGACAAGCATAAAATGGGACAAAAATCTGGTACTTACCACTCAGATGTCGATTTCGGTTGGTCTCGATCGCCTTCGTCTAAGCAAGGTCTGGGAATCTCCAAGGATTGACACAGTGAATTTGCACAAGTATAACTTCTTTATTTGAATTTTACTGAACGATATAGCAGATTGATACAAAGTATTAAATTTTAGTTGTAATGAGTTAAAGAATAATAAAGAATAACGGCAAAGTGATCACGACTAACAGCGAGTCTGCTATACTGACTAATTATTAATGATAGAATGAACCGCTCGCGCCTAGAATCCGGGGTTTATATACTAGCGATTTCGTTGTTCCTTGCATGATCTCTAGCTGTAGGAATCCTCGAGTAAGGTGATCTCTACATCGGATTACATCGTTCTCGGAAGCACTACTGAATTACTTATCAATTGTTTTGACATAGATATCCTTTTCATAGAAGCGCGGCGGTGATCAAAGAGTAGTACGCGACTATTATCGGAAGTGTCGGTTGACATCTTCAAGAAGTCAATGTCCGATATGTTTATGACTTCCTCTTAGACCACCTCACATGTCAAAACTATGCGCTCTTAATTTAATATCTATCATTAGCGGTGTTAGGATTACGGAATCATTTTACATGTATAACTTCCTTTATATTTTAGAAAAGGTTCAGAAATTTACGGCTCAAGTTAGAATAGATTAATTTTAAGTTGTAGCATATAGAGAAAGTTATTTCCACTGGTTATGATCCCATAATGAATTTTTAAATAAAGCATTTCAAAGTGTTTAAATATATTTGTATTTATTCATATTTAAGATCAATTCAACAGTCCCTTTGAAATACCTTACTTGTTATTGCTTAAATTATATGTTTTCGGTCGCGTTTGTTAAAATCTAAATTCGAATTTTAGCGCGTATATAAAGTCCTCATTATACATTAATTGAGGGAGTATTTATTTAAGTAGCGGGCTAAATAACCGTGTAGAATAAAACGGTAAGCAAATATTATAATTGATATTTTAAGCGTTAGAATTCGTATGCGCATATATTAGAATGAAAATTAATAGTAATATAATTGATAATAGTGAGTAAAATTGAATTACGAATAATAGAATTGAATATTCATTCTTATTCCATGGATATAGCAAAGAAATAAGATGGGTAAGCGAATTGTAACTAAATCTAGTAATTTTAAGATGGCGGGACGTCACACCATTAAGGATATTAAGGATATCCACAGATGATTCGTTTTACGTTCTTCGGACATTCAATGGACGTCCGTGGTATATCTGTTTATGAAATTGGTGGACATGCTTTAATCCCTAAATGATAATATAATTTATCTATTTCATATAAAATTTTACATAAAAATTTTATTTATAATTTATACTTGCATATTGCACTTTACATTTTAAATAGGTAATGAACGGATTATTTTCGTTTATTCGTCGGACATTTACTTGTCCGACTTATAAAATCAATTTAATATCTGAAACTCGTGCATTTAGATCAGAAATTAAATTGAACAGTATATTTTTAATCTTATTTGATACCTTTTGCAAACTTCATATAATTCTCATAACTAAAACTTAAATACGAGAAAGTTAGCGCATCGTACGTCGCGTAGCGGTAAACGAACAAACTAACATATCCTTGCGTGCTCGCGTGAAACTTTGACGTCCAAGACCGGACAGTAGGTGTATAGGGAGAGTTCTAACTCAGGTCCTCTCAGGGGAAGTGAGGTGCGAGGGGGATTTCGGAGGCGCAGGGGAATGACGTCACGCGGGACGGAGGGGATTTCGAAGGCGCGGGGGCTGCGGGGCGAGGGACGCATGTTGGATGTTTTATCGCAAGTATAAGCAATATTGTATTACACGTCTGGTTGATAAACAATATAAACAGTATTACATATGCCGATGTCCGGTTTATAAACAATATAAACAGCTGCATTCCTTTGAAAGACAACGCGTACGAAAGAGAGAGAACGATAATATCGCGAAGAGACCGCGTGCGAGAGAGAGGGAACGATAGCGCGAAGAGACCGAGTGCGAGAGAGAGGGAACGATAGCGCGAAGAAAACGCGTACGAGAGAGAGAACGATAGCGCAAGACAACGCGTACGAAAGGGAGGGAACGATAACGCGAAGAGAACGCGTACGAAAGAGATAGAACGATAAGTCGAGATGATTGCGTACGAGAGAGAGAGAACGATAAAGACTTATAATTAGCGCGAGAGAAATAGCGCAAAGGATGGAAATATGTGCGAAGAAATTACGTCATGATTTAGTAAACTTAAAACTCTTTATTCTTGTTTTAAATATTTTTTTACGTACTATGTGGACTAAAAACTAAAGCTGCCAGCTCGCAATCGACGAGTTGATGCTTGTTGAAAGCGTCACTCGCGCGTTTTACATTTGATACTTCTTTCGGATTTATTACAGTGGACGCGATATTGGAGAATTGCGTAAACTTGACATCAACTGTTTCGATAATTTTATCCAATCAATCAAAAGTTACATCTATGCATTGATCGAGATCGAACATCAAGAGACACGGTAGTGTCTTTGCTAAGTCCCAGCGTAAGCAAAAAAATGCACTCCGTGTATTATTACGCGAGTCGGATTGAGAGTATAACTCGATATTTTTATTTCTCATATAACCGCTCAACGGATCGAGTTCTTAGTAGAATTAATCGATAGCTTGGGTTTAAATTAAATAATAAAAGTGTTTTTATTTTTGCGCTACGTGCTCTGTAAACGGAGATATCATGATGCAAAGTCTGAAATGTGAAAATTTCGATTAAGAAACGTCGTCATGGTCATCGTCAACTCCTCTTAACGTAACAAAGAATATACAGAAATACGTTTCCAACGTCTGCCACAAGAATGCGCTAGCAGTGATTCACGCGACGCAGCGTTAGTAGCGCCAGAGAGAAGAATGAGAGGTGTCACGGCCCGCTTTTAGGTGATCCCTGAAAGCGATACGCCCTCTGTGGACCTTGAAAACGTGCACCTAAACTACGAAGCCAAGGTGCACGAATGTTCTCAGAGGGTAACATATAAGGTGCACAATTTCTGGTTCTGTTCCGTGCTATGTGCACAAAATGTCGGTAGCACCAGTGCTGTATAGCAAGGTGCTCACGTATATCAAATAAATTTTAATATAAATGAGAAATGACGAATTTGCGATCCTCTCTCTCTCTCTCTATATATATATATATATATATATTTTTTTTTTTTTTTTTATTATATGAATGCAATGAGCAGCGACATATTGTTTAAGAACAATCATGTTTTCTTTACATTAACTGATTCCTCTTATTATTCTGTGCATAAAATTATTAAAGTAAAATAATTGAAAAATGAACATTTTATCAGATATTTTATAATTTATATAAAATTATGTCAACTTAAAGAATCAAATATCTCGTTAACTATTCAATGTGTGTGTGTGTGTGTGTGTGTGTAGCGTACACGGGAGTTATGTGAGCAAGCGAGAAGGTAATAAGAGAGAGCAAAATGGCAATAAGAGTGAGCGAGATAGCAATAGCACGAGCAACGAAGACTCGGAAATCGAGTGTTTCTTGCAGCCTGGCATACTATTTCTCTCTCGCTCGCTCCTATTACTATCTCGCTCGCTTCTGTTATTGTTTCACTCGCTCTTACGTACTCATGTATTGTCATGCTCATCTCGTTATCAAATCTGCCGCTGGCAAGCGGCCGATGACAAATTATGACAAATAAATAAGTTAATTATTTTAAGATATATTTATAAGGGTAAGGGAGTAATTTTAATGGAATAATGAAAATTTTGCGATTAAAATAACATCAAACACGGTATCAATCGGATAAACGTAGTTAAATATATAATCAAAATTTTTATTATCAGACCAATTAAAAATTATCCGATTTACGTCGTGTTTGATATCATTTTAATCGCAAAAATCTCAATAATTCATTAAAATTACTTTCAAATGAATAAAATAAAAAATAGGAGTTTCAGTTTTTATTTTATAAGATGTTTACATTCGCGAGGAAGCCGAGTCCGCTTATCTTTACGACCTGTCAAGTGCGAGAGCGACAGCGAAACCGCGAGTCGAGAGCGAGCGAGATGACCTATCATCAAAGAATTCTGAAGTCTCTTACAATCGGCTTCTTCACTTCCTCTATCCATTCGCAATTTACGAGATTATAAAGTAAAAACTGAAACTTTTATTTTTTATTTTATCGATATGAAAGTAATTTTAATGAATTATTGAGATTTTTGCGATTAAAATGATATCAAACACGACGTAAATCGGATAATTTTTAATTAGTCTGATAATAAAAATTTTGAATATATATTTAACTACATTTATCCGATTGATACCGTGTTTGATGTTATTTTAATCGCAAAATTTTCATTATCCCATTAAAATTACTCGCATATCCTTATAAATATATCTTAAAATGATTAACTTATTTATTTGTTACAATTTGTCATCGGCCGCTTGCCAGCGGCAGGCTTGATAACGAGATGAACATGACAGTATATGAGTACGTAAGAGCGAGTGAAACAATAACAGAAGTGAGCTTACTTTTTGAGTTATGAGGCTTGAAATAATTTCTTAATTTTACATAAACCGTAAAATATCTTGTAAAATATTCATTTTTCGATTACCTTACCTTAATAGTTTTATGTACAAAATAATGAGAGGAATCAATTGGTGTAAAGAAAACACATAGTTGTTTCGAAGAAAAAATATGTAATTTGCAATTAACAATTCCACATTTTTTCTTAAAAACAACTATGTGTTTTCTTTACACCAATTGATTCCTCTCATTATTTTGTACATAAAAGTATTAAGGTAAGATAATCGAAAAATGAATATTTTACAAGATATTTTACGGTTTATGTAAAATTAAGAAATTATTTCAAGCATCATAACTCAAAAAGTACTTAACGGAAAGGTACTTAATTATAGTGTTTTGGAAAGCTCTCGAAATAAGCTACAAGAATGTACAAAAATATATAGGGTATTCCATTTAAAAAAATTGAAGTGACCTTCACGTGACCTTCAAATGACTCTTCAAGGTCAAACCAATGATACCATCTTATGGCCCCCTCGAAACCATACAACTTTTGTCTAAAACATTTTTCTCTATCTTGCTTATTTTTCGAGTTATTTGGCTGCCTAAGTTAAAATGGGTCACCCTGTATATTCAACATTTTTATTATCAGACTAATTAAAAATTATCCGATTTACGTCGTGTTTGATATCATTTTAATCGCAAAAATCTCAATAATTCATTAAAATTACTTTCATATCGATAAAATAAAAAATAAAAGTTTCAGTTTTTACTTTATAATCTCGTAAATTGCGAATGGATAGAGGAAGTGAAGAAGCCGATTGTAAGAGACTTCGGAATTCTTTGATGATAGGTCATCTCGCTCGCTCTCGACTCGCGGTTTCGCTGTCGCTCTCGCACTTGACAGGTCGTAAAGATAAGCGGACTCGGCTTCCTCGCGAATGTAAACATCTTATAAAATAAAAACTGAAACTCCTATTTTTTATTTTATTCATTTGAAAGTAATTTTAATGAATTATTGAGATTTTTGCGATTAAAATGATATCAAACACGACGTAAATCGGATAATTTTTAATTGGTCTGATAATAAAAATTTTGATTATATATTTAACTACGTTTATCCGATTGATACCGTGTTTGATGTTATTTTAATCGCAAAATTTTCATTATTCCATTAAAATTACTCCCTTACCCTTATAAATATATCTTAAAATAATTAACTTATTTATTTGTCATAATTTGTCATCGGCCGCTTGCCAGCGGCAGATTTGATAACGAGATGAGCATGACAATACATGAGTACGTAAGAGCGAGTGAAACAATAACAGAAGCGAGCGAGATAGTAATAGGAGCGAGCGAGAGAGAAATAGTATGGCAGGCTGCAAGAAACACTCGATTTCCGAGTCTTCATTGCTCGTGCTATTGCTATCTCGCTCACTCTTATTGCCATTTTGCTCTCTCTTATTACCTTCTCGCTTGCTCACATAACTCCCGTGTACGCTACACACACACACACACACACACACACACATTGAATAGTTAACGAGATATTTGATTCTTTAAGTTGACATAATTTTATATAAATTATAAAATATCTGATAAAATGTTCATTTTTCAATTATTTTACTTTAATAATTTTATGCACAGAATAATAAGAGGAATCAGTTAATGTAAAGAAAACATGATTGTTCTTAAACAATATGTCGCTGCTCATTGCATTCATATAATAAAAAAAAAAAAAAAAAAAAATATATATATATATAGAGAGAGAGAGAGAGAGAGGATCGCAAATTCGTCATTTCTCATTTATATTAAAATTTATTTGATATACGTGAGCACCTTGCTATACAGCACTGGTGCTACCGACATTTTGTGCACATAGCACGGAACAGAACCAGAAATTGTGCACCTTATATGTTACCCTCTGAGAACATTCGTGCACCTTGGCTTCGTAGTTTAGGTGCACGTTTTCAAGGTCCACAGAGGGCGTATCGCTTTCAGGGATCACCTAAAAGCGGGCCGTGACACCTCTCATTCTTCTCTCTGATGTTGTAAAAGGTTAAGTGTGTCACTTCAGGTAATTATATAAAATAATAATATACATATAACATTTATATATTTAGATTAGATTGTATCTATATTATTATTTCAGATTATATATATATATATATATATATTTATATATATATATATCAAGAGACACGGTAGTGTCTACTTCACTACAGCTATAACATGGACGTGGACACAGCGAGTGACAATACATCTATCGACGACAAGATAGATGACTTTTGCGAAAATCCGACGCGGAATGCATTAACGGAAGGTCTTATGAGTCTCTTGAAACCTACGGTGGATCAACTGGACGAGAGAATTCGCGCCACAAGGTGACGTCAAGTTTTCTGTTCAGCGCGCATGCAATAATAGTAACATTTATTTTTCGCGTTTCTTCTTGCAAATTTACGTATATTTATTATTCTTATATTTCTTTCACAGTACGTACTATTTATTGCAAAATATATGTTTATTCATCGAATTGTAACGATAAAAAATTGCGATTTACTTACACAAGCAACATATATATCTTATTGTTACCTATTTTACAAGAATTCTTGAGCATTTTGAAAATCATTTTCAATTTTCATATATAATTATTGGAATGTTATAAAAAATTGTGCTTCTATCATGTACTACAAGTTGCGTACAAAAGTTGCGAAGAGTATTATTTTTTATGCATAACTATTCTCTTTGTTATAGGATATGTCAAATAGAGCCGAAGCAGCGGATTGTTATTACTTAACATTGATTACTTTGCAAGTTTTATAAAAAAAATTTCTTACAATTTTCACCATAAATTATGGAAACTCCAGTAGTTAATTTATCAGATGAAGAACTCAAGACAGTTTATGATCCTTCTGAGGATTCGTATCTTTTAATAGATGCTTTGGAAGAAGATTTAGACATTCTGCATGCGATGAAACCTGTGATTTGTTTAGAAATAGGTAGTGGTTCTGGTATAGTCATCACAGCTCTAGCAATGGCATTGAAAAAATATAATGCTCATTTTATTGCAATTGATATAATCATTATAACATAGAATATTGAAATTCAAAATTTCAAAATTAAAAATAATTTATGCTTTGCGAAAGAAAATTAAAAATGAAAAGTAGTTTATGCAAAAGCATAGAAAGAAAAAATGAATACTCTATGCTATGATGATATTACATACACACACGCACACGCATGTACACATATACAAACATATTTTTATATCATCATAACGTAGAATATTTAAATTTTCAAAATTAAAAATAGCTTATGCTTTGCAAAAGGAAATGAAAAATAAAAAGTAGTTTATGCAAAGCATAGAAAGAAAAAACAAAAAGACACATTTATAAAAAATATTCTATGTATGATGATACACACACACACACGCACAGACGCACACGCACAAACTAATCATGGAAGAAGTAATGGAGTCAGTAATTGAATTATCGTCATCGTTACATGTTGAGGCTGAAGCGATTTTAAAAGAAATCATCATAACATAGAATTTTTAAATTTCAAAATTAAAAGTAGCTTATGCTTTGCAAAAGAAAATTAAAAATAAAAAGTAGTTTATGCAAAGCATAGAAAGAAAAAACGAAAAAACACATTTATAAAAAAAAATATTCTATGTTATGATGATGTACACACACACACACACACACATATACACACGCGCACACACACACAAACATATTTTTATATCATCATAACATAGAGTATTGAGATTCAAAATTTCAAAATTAAAAATAACATGCTTTGCAAAAGAAAATTAAAAATGAAAAAAATGAAAAGTAGTTTATGCAAAAGCATAGAAAGAAAAAATAAATACTCTATGCTATGATGATATTACATACACACACGCACATGCATGTACACATATACAAACATATTTTTATATCATCATAACGTAGAATATTTAAATTTTCAAAATTAAAAATAGCTTATGCTTTGCAAAAGGAAATGAAAAATAAAAAGTAGTTTGTGCAAAGCATAGAAAGAAAAAACAAAAAGACACATTTATAAAAAATATTCTATGTTATGATGATACACACACACACGCACACGCATACACATTTAAATATTAATAAAAATTAAAAATATTATTTCTATAACGGGCTGAGGTTCTTGGATTGGAACTTCGGCCTCGACCTCGTCCTCTCGACCGTCCCGCTCTAGCCCATCGTGCACGCGGTTGTTCTACAATAAAAGAAATATTTTAATGTTATTTTATTTGAATATAATATTTAAAGAAGAACTGCACGGATTAACTATATTGAAAGTTAATAAATCTAATTTTAATATATGTACATTCAGATTCATGAATTTAACATTACGCAAAATACTTTTAGCCTTTTAAAATATAAAAATAATTATTTGTGAATTAAAAATTTCTTTTGTAAAATATAATTTATACGACACAAAAATTCATGAAAATAAAAATTTTAATTCTATAGAAGGCTAAAAATACTTTGGGCAATGTTAAATTCATAAATCTGAAAATGTAATAGATTTATTAACTTTTAACATAGCTGATTCATTTAGCTGATTCCTTTATAATTAACGTGCCAATTATATAATTCAAAATTATTTACCTCTTACTTGCCCCGCTGTCGTTATCGGTGACGACGGCGGCGGTGGCAGCGGTGACGACGCTGACGGCGATGGCAGCGGTGACGACGTTGACGGCGGCAGTGGCGGTGGTAGTGATGCCATCGTTGGTGGCGGCGATTCTTTTTGTGTTTCCATTAATTTTTGTGTTTCCATTAATTTTTGTATTTTTTTTTAAGTATTATATTTTCTTTTAAAGCCGCTTCAGCCTCAACACGTAAAAAGGACGACAATTCAATTTCTGGCTCCATTTCTTCCATATTGTAGGTTCTGAAAGAATGGAAACATATAAAATATATATTATAAAATATGTTTAGAAATGATAGTAAAAATGATAGATAATAAATGATTAATCTTCATTTTAATCTTTTATTGTAATGCATATATGTATTGTGTGTGCAACACAAATATGAATTACAATAAAAAATAAGTAATTACAATAAGTGAATTACAATAAAAATAGTAAAATAAATTTTTATTCCCTTGTTATCTATCATTTCTTACGCATATGTATTAATAATATAATGTGTTACACTTACTTTTTAGGATTTTCTTCATTTTCCTTTTCGTTAGATCTGAAAATAGAAATGTATAAAATATATTGTACAATATAAAATATTTTTATATTATGTATTACAATAAAAGATTAAAATAAAAATTAATTCTTTGTCATCTATTTTTATTATATATTTCTATATTTTTATTATATATATGTATTACAATATGTATTACAATAAAGTGTTAAAATAAAAGTTAACCAAGTATTGTGTGTGCAATACATATGCATTATAATAAAAGATTAAGATAATAAAATATTAAAATAGATTATAAAACATTTTTATAATGAAATAATAGATTGTTATCTATCATTTCTATAAAAAATTTTATAATATTTTATTATTTTATATATTTTATTATTTTAATCCTTATTGTAATGCATATGAGTTGCACACACAATACTTGGTTAACCTTTATTTTAATCTTTTATTGTAATACATATATATGTGTTATACGCAGAAGTACATATAGTTACGTATCGCAACAACTAATGGTTAGTTTTAATTTTAATGGTCTATTTTAATTTTTTATTATAATGCATTTGTATTGCGCATGCAACATATAGTAATATATATGTATTATAACAATCATTAGTTATTGCGATGAGTAATTATATGTATTTGTATGTATAATACATATATGAATTATAATAAGACATTTAAATAAAAGTTAAACAGTATCATGCGTGAAACATATATAATAGAAGATTATAATAAAAGATTGAAATAAAATATATAAAATAATAAATTATATTATAAAATATCTTTATAGATATTATTAATAATCATTGCTTACCTTTTGTGAGTTTCATTATCATTAATTGTTGCTGGTTCTTTTTCGTTTCTGGAACTGTAAATGTATAATATAAGTTATAAAATATTTGTATAAAAATGATAGAAAACCCTTTCGATCAGTCCCATATAAAAGAATGTTGTAATGTATCAACAATAATTTCGTGAAGACTGCTTCATATTCTGCATTATTTATGAACTGTGAAAAAATATTTAGGTAAGTTGCCAACACTACCGTGTCTCTTGATAATTTGTCTTTATTTTCCTTACTATTAAAAATAGAATTAAATAACTCACTTTTTCTCCGTTCCATTTATATATTCAATGATGAATTAGATAAGCAAAGCAACGATTATTCATTAATGGATTTATAAGTATTAATTGTGAATAATAAATGTAGATTTCTAATGACATATTGATTTGTAATTATCCGTTATTTTTGCAATAAGAATAGCAAAGAAGTTTGAAGGATCTGAATATCTATATAGTAAGCAAAGAGGAACGTCGAATTTTAATGAAATATGACGGGGGTGATGGCGGGTTCTTTGCTCATTTATTTAAAGATGTTTAACATATAGTACAAAAAAGAGTGATATCCCTAAAAAAATTACCCTTTTAAAAAAAAGGTAAAAAAAGGTGCTAAGTCCGCGTAAAAAACAGTATATGTATTTGCAAAATAGTGTATTATTAACTGTAAAAAACTATTGTAAAAAACCTGTCTCCAAAATAGTGTTATTTTAAAACTGTAAAAAACTACTGTAAAAAACCTATCTTCAAAATAGGATTATTTTAATCTACAAAATAGTTATTTTAATCTGCACAAAATAGTGTTATTTTAAACCGTAAAAAATTGTTCTACAAATTATTTTAATTTTGTGTAAAATTGTATATCCTACAAAAATAATGATATCAAAAAAATTGCGCGAAGTGAAAATAAAAACTTATAAAAATATTTTAACCAAAAAAAGTTATACAAAATAGTTGTTTTAATTTTCTACATTATATCCTAGAAAAATGATGATATCCAAAAATTACGCTAATTGAAAATGAAAACTTAAAATATTTTAACTAAAAAAAATTGTACAAAATAATTGTTTTAATTTCCTACAAATAATATTAAAAAGTTGCGCCAACTGAATAAAAATTTTCACTATAAAATATACATTTCTTTTTTATTTCCAATATTAAAAGAAAAATGATATTAAATGAATTGTAATATATCTATTATAAAAAATCGTTGAAAATATGAACAATCATATACATTGCAATAATCATATGCATATATCCTGAAAAGTTTAATTAAAAAAAAAAAAAAAGGAAATGATAATACAAAATACAAAATTAAAAATTATTAAAAAAATTAAAAATTAGAAATTAATAAAAAAAAAAAAATTTATATAAAAATTAAAAATTAATACATATAAAAAAATTTTAGTTAAAAAACTTAGCGCTGCTACGTTGAATAATGTGCTAATGAAATTAGCAGCGCTAAGTTTTTTAACTAAAATTTTTTTATATATATTAATTTTTAATTTTTATATAAATTTTTATTTTTTTTTTTTATTAATTTCTAATTTTTAATTTTTTTAATAATTTTTAATTTTGTATTTTGTATTATCATTTCCTTTTTTTTTTTTTTTAATTAAACTTTTCAGGATATATGCATATGATTATTGCAATGTATATGATTGTTCATATTTTCAACGATTTTTTATAATAGATATATTACAATTCATTTAATATCATTTTTCTTTTAATATTGGAAATAAAAAAGAAATGTATATTTTATAGTGAAAATTTTTATTCAGTTGGCGCAACTTTTTAATATTATTTGTAGGAAATTAAAACAATTATTTTGTACAATTTTTTTTAGTTAAAATATTTTAAGTTTTCATTTTCAATTAGCGTAATTTTTGGATATCATCATTTTTCTAGGATATAATGTAGAAAATTAAAACAACTATTTTGTATAACTTTTTTTGGTTAAAATATTTTTATAAGTTTTTATTTTCACTTCGCGCAATTTTTTTGATATCATTATTTTTGTAGGATATACAATTTTACACAAAATTAAAATAATTTGTAGAACAATTTTTTACGGTTTAAAATAACACTATTTTGTGCAGATTAAAATAACTATTTTGTAGATTAAAATAATCCTATTTTGAAGATAGGTTTTTTACAGTAGTTTTTTACAGTTTTAAAATAACACTATTTTGCAAATACATATACTGTTTTTTACGCGGACTTAGCACCTTTTTTTACCTTTTTTTTAAAAGTACGATGTAACGTCGATTCGATCATCATCATGTATACGTTTGAAGATTCGAGACTTATGAGTTTGACGTCGTTAATCGTACGAACTCTCACTGTTAGCGGTCCAACGCTTATGAAATTGTAGTCATCTTTAGAGTCGTTCCAAAGGAAGTTTTGAATATTGCGACGTTGTTCGTAGAGTCTCTTCCACGTTTCGAGAGATAATATCAATTCCTTTCCCCGATGATCTCCTATGGCAATCTCTACGTAACTCGGTGGACTCATGTTGATACCAATTTCGAGGAATTTGAATTCCGTAGCTGTCAATGCGTATCGTCTACCTAGTATACGAACCGCGCGACGCTCTAACGAAATGCTACAGAAAAAGTTAAAATTAAATAATATTAATAATAATACAATAAAAATAGTTTGTAAAAATAGAAAAATTGAAAAAAGTTAAACGAAACTTACTCGTTTCATTTATTCTCAAACGATGGAGTTTTATCACGACTCGATACATAATTATTCACGCGTCTTCCGATGCTGCTGCTGCTGCTTCTTTCGACGTAGTACATTTCTCTGGGGTTATGAAAAGTGAACCACGAACGGTTAACGCGACACTGATCGTACAGGAATTAACCGAGTATACGTGACATTCATCTTCCAAAAGTATAATGTGGTGGGGGATCAATGCTTCTAACGCACTGAAATTTAGGAAAATGGGAGGCGGCGCTCGGACAAAAAATTCTTAGAAACGCAAGGAAAGGATTAGGGTGGGGAAATAAGAGTTAAAACATATTAATGTTTACATATTTTATTTTTCTTGCAATTCTTTCTGGCGTTACGACCACCAGTTAAATATTTTAAATACATTTTGTAATGCGCAATTCTTAACATGTTTTCCACATCGCACACTATTGGTATTATCTAATTTATTTAGAGCATCAATATCTTCATAATCTGCATCCAAGGTTTCAATAATATAGCCGTTTCTTGCATCTAGTATATCAGTCAGCCATTTTCGCTTTTCAAGTCCTTTAACGTACACGACAGATGATTCTTCTTCTTCTTCTTCTTCTTCGTGTATCGTACCAATGACAGCTGTTGTAATTACACGCTGAGCCAACCCATATGGAACGTTTCCGTCTTCCCATTGTAATCCATGATGATTTCTAATCACTCATGAGATTTGACGTCGGTCAGATTTTGTAAGCACGCTCTACGGTACAGGACTTGCGAAAAAGTAATGTGAGAGAAAATATCCCTTTCTCAGGACTGCCGCTTTCTTCATGAAGAATAGTTTGTCGATGGTAAATCCTTGCAGATCCACAAACGTTGGTACAGACATGACGAGATCTCTCTCTTTCTCTCTTCGATACGTCAGTCGAGAGGAATGACAAAACTCTAAAATCATCTCGTAACACTTTGATTTATATCCTGCTCCTCTTCCCCTCTCTTGTGACGATGTTATCGCGAACACTTAGGTGATTTTGCGTACAACGTTGGTCAACAGATTGTACTGGATCACGCGATCGTGTATGATGAGACAGTACGCAGTAGTATTCATCTGCACGTTCTCCTTACACTCGAATTCCAATCTCATATCCACGGTTGCGCTCCGATTCGTTTTGTCGAGAACAATCGATAATCACGAACGGACCGTTATCTAGAAATCACGTTGTGACGGTGAGACTCGGCTCGAGATACTCGTATACGTAATAGTTCTTGCAGAAACGCGTGTACGTGTCGTACAGAATGGACCATCTGTTTTTATCGAAATCCAGATTCATATCGTCGTACGGATAACATTCCGAGTTCAGATAGAGTTTCACGTTAATCAATTTGCAATCGTCGAATCGACTTATATCTTCAAACATGACATTCTTCCCGCCTGTCTGCAGAGCGAAGACAACATATCGTGGTTTCTCCAGCTGAGTCGCGGTCTTAATGACCCACGAATGCTTGATTGTACGCTGCAATAGCGGAAACTCGTACAGATCCCACGAGCGAAAACCCATGCTGAGATATCGTCCGCTTTCCAGAGCACGCAGCATCGACAGCTTTTTGATTTCGCTCAACAGCACGTGTGGCATTCGCCATTATATCTTGAATATATTGATCACAGGCTCCAGCGTCGAATTTCCAAACAGACAATTGTTGTCGTTGCGCGATCGTATTAAGATCAATTCGCGTTAATCACCACGCGTCTGTAATTCTCGCAAAATCCCAATAACATGTAGAGCGGTACGCAAAAATTGAAGTGTCCATTCGCATTGGTCAACGCATCCCAGCCGGCGTTCCTCATAATCACGTTTCTATCGGATGATACTGTTACATAGTGTTTGAGCGTAGTAGTTATTCCTACGTTTCTATTGAGATCAATTTCAACGCCATCGAGTTCGTATCGAATCTCATCGAACATGAATGCGACGCAATTATTTCCCAGTATCACATCACCTCCTTCAAGTGGTGGTCTTTTTTTCGTTAGTTCTCCCTCGATGTATAGGAAACTCTCATACGGCAGCGTATACAGATTCTGTTGTTGTATGGGTATTCTTATCTCGTCACTGTGTTCGAACGTTGTATTGGCGAACAGGTTGTACGTGTGAGTATCGATCATGACGATACGATCGTCAAAGATTGGTTCGTCATCGATGTTGAGGATGTCGGTCATCGTTCAGCTGTTTTGCATCGCGAATCCCAAAGATTGTAAAAACGCAACGTTCGATGCGCTGAGTTTCTTTTTCTTGGATGATTGGATATTAGCGAACGTCGACGTTGTTGTCGCTGGCCTCGTAAAGATTGTGTTATCTCTCACGTCTTTCGATCCGTTCAACACGAGCATCTCATACGTCGCATACGTATGTTATCGCCGTAGCCGTCGTATGTGCAATCTTACGGTGATCTCTTCTCCTCAAAAATCGAGCAATCGTCCGTTCGATCGACAACGCGTAACGTTAATTCTGTAATGCTCCGCGCGATGATCGACAGGTAAATGATCTGCGCCGGCGTTTCCGATATCTTATATCCCGGTGGTATTCTTGGTGAAAGTTTATTCTGTATGCACATTTGATCTCTCTCCTCATTGTATTGTAATTAGCGCGGATCGGATATTCTCCATCTTCATAGTCACCGTCGTCAATATGTTTCTTATCGCGATGTTTCCGTGAAATTGCATGTTTCAAAAATTCATGTATATCTCGCAACTCATACGATCCCTCGGGAATCGTAATTTCTACGTCGTCTTTGCTAAAGTAAAATTTATTATTTGAGGAATTCACATTCGGTATCGTGTGATAAGTCTCAAAATCCGTTAGACCGAACTCGTATTCATCGTCGTTCAAATCTACGGTGGGAAAGAAGTTTGCTGCGAGAACGCTACTCTTCCCAGTCAACGTAAATGTCATAGACATGTCGACAAAACTGTTTAATGAATACTGAGTTAAATAGCGCAATATCTGTCTTTAAATTCGCATGCATCGACCGTTCGAAACTGCAAGCACAATTGTCCGCAGATGCTCTGATCGTAAGTTTGAACAGGTGTGTAATTATACTGTATCTTCGTTACGTTTCGTCCGAAATATCACACCAATTCATTCGGTGGTCGAAGATTGTCGAAACTGTCGAAATATATAACGCGATTCACCCTCTTTGCGTACGCTACCCAATGAGTACCTGGTCCTTCGACGCAAATTTACGATGCCGCTCTCGTTTTGATATATACCACCGATCGGTAAAGAGTTGCGCATGAAAGCACCTCTAAAATATAGAATGCGCATACATTTTGCCAGTTGCAGCAATTGTACGTTAGTAGTTGCACCCTGCGGCATTTTTAGCGTCTCTTTGACGTTTTTTTCTCTCGTTGAGGCTCCTCGTCCGTATTTGTAAAGAGCGAGATATAATCCGCGATCTTCCATGGCGCGATTGTGACGTAGCATCTCTTGCAACTGACGTTGCGCGGCTTTTCCGTCGTTCACCGCCTTCGCTACACCCGCCGCTCCACCGATCAGAGATCCGAGCGCACCCAACATTGGTAGAATCGGCAATGCACCGCCGCATTTCGCTACCGGAAGTATCAGTTTCTTCGCCGTTTTTTTCTTCGTCTTCGTCCTCTTCAGACCCATACCGAGCTTCGTCTTGGCTTTCATCGCTGCCCAAACAGCTGTGGCGACAGCTCTCTCACCGAGAGTCGAATCTCTCGCACCGATGCGATTTCGCGCTTTCTCGGCGAGTATTCTATCCGCCGCGTGTCTCTCGGTGAGATCGTTGCTCCGAGAGTATGCTATATCGTATTCACAACACGCTGCGTTCAATGGGTTGATACCTCGATCGCCTCTGGCTAATCGCATGTGCAACCGCGTGCCTGGACCGCAAAACTGATAGCCGGGAATATGGAATTCGATCGGAAGTGCGTTTATCGTGTGATTTAATAGGCTTCTACCTATTTTCGTTGACATTCGCTGCTGCAATTCTTTATCAACGGCGCCGGACCGTCGACGTGCGTTTCCTGCCACGGCTGATTGTAATTTTCGTAACAGCGACAATACGTCTGAACCTCCGGATCCGCTTTTATGTGTTCCGGAAGCTTGTCCCACACGTAGTGGACGTAATCACCGCACATTCGCAACAGAACTGCTTTTGACATAGCTGTTCGACGCTAAAATCGCGAATATTGGAAGGATTTGATAGCAGGACGAGCATTTTTTCTCTACTGAGCGATTCGTGATTTCGCGCCCCTATAAATAGGCAGGCGTTCGATTCAATCGGCAATGTCGAAAAGGAGATTCGTACGACAACCTTTGACGATACGCGTGACGAATTGAGATGACAGATTACGATCAATGGGAGGCAACGCGGAGATGCGCCGACACGATACGATGCTATACCGACTACTGTACGCGCGATCGTTTGCGGCCCCTCGAATTATGATGAAACCAACGTTTTGATAAGTCTACTGAAAAGTCCACACGATGTACGTTTCGAGAACGTGTACGTGTACTCGAAGTCGCTGCAACAGTCGAAATATCGATATTTGGAGAATTTGTTGACGCCGATCGACGAAATCGGCTACTTTACGTTCTCCAATAACAGTGACGTCATTCCACCGAGCGAGGCACGTCCAAACTCGATTTTCGTCTCCGATGACGTGGCGTGCGACAAGCAAGATACGATAAGAGAGTACTTCTCAATGGATCATCACTCGAACGTTGATTGCTTCTATCTCTGTACGCGAGAATACCAAAACATCTTATACGCGACAGTGCGAACCTGCTGATCTTGTTTAAACAGGACGGTACCAACTTGAAACACGTGTACAACGAAACATGAATACCGACATGTTGTACGAGGATTTCAGTGAATTATGTCATACTTGTTGGCAGCAAAAGTATGGATTCCTCGTGATAGATAAGGACAGCTCGCTTACGAACGGGCGATACAGAAAAGGATTTAACGTGTTCGCGATACCGCAAAACGATTAGTCGCTGCCGACATTCTGTTGAGAGGGGTGAAAAGTTCGATATTCTGTCGACATGGCTGGAAGCGATAATATTCGCGAGCGTGAAAAGATTGCGAGGGAGATTGAGAAATCGAGCGAATCGATCTGCAAGAAACATCGCGCTTTGAAGACCGGTAAGATTGACGACGATATCGCGGTCAAGACCCATTTTAGGCCTATTATCGAGCCACTACAACAGATCGTCGACAACTCTAGCTCAATCGCGGTGAAAAACGAGCCGGAGAGTAACGCTGACGCGAAGATTAAAACGTTACCCATCAAGCGGTACAAGGAGGAAGAGGAGGAGGAGAATGCGTCACTGAAAAAGAGGAAACGATTGAAGGCGAATCGTTTATCCACGCCGCGTACATCCGATCTATCGGATGCTTTACTGAATGAACCGCCGATAACCTCTACACCGTCCGCGACAACGAGAATCATACAACTCACGATACCCGAATCACTCGCAATCGAAAATGTTTTCGAAACCACGGGCAACCCGCTCGAAACATCTGTTCGAAACATGTTACAAACGTCGGAAGGTCAAGAAGTGTCACGAGAGCACTTGGGACTACTGGGACAAAAGTACACGAGCGCTCTCCTTAGTGGCGACGAAAAAAAACGAGATCGATCACGTGTACGGTGTCTATTTCAACGAGAATGAAATGCGTCTCGATAACAAACATTCGACATTGATAAAAATGACTCTATAATAATAGACAAAGTGAGGTACATTGATACACCAGGATTATACGAGTTGCTCCTCAAGAGAATTCCCGATGACGTCATATACACTGAGGACGATATGCAAAAATATAAAGCATATTAATGGCGACGAGTGCGCATAAACGCCAATATGATGCGCAAGGTCAATTAAAGAGCAACAAGGGATACAAGTATAAACAAATAATTGCACCGTTGATGTCGATCGAATCGAAAAAGAAAAAATCTGGAACGGGAGTATTTATGCCTCGCGCGGTGACGCTAACCGACAATAAGATCGATTACGTGCACTGGGACGACCCCAACGAGTTAGTGGATCGCCTACGATTGCTCGACACTTCGCGCCGAGCTGGCCACAACGCTCACGACAACGAGATCCTGTCGATCATCGATGAACTTCGCGAAGTCGGCCTTATTATAAATTAAACGGTATCTCGACAAAACTAATCAGTCGATCGACGTCACTCACATCGAAAAAAATGCCTATCAACAAATTTGGATTCGAACGGAGAAATGAAGAAATCAGCACAAGCGATCATTGGGGTAAATTGGTGACAAGTTATTTGCGTCAAAACGCTCTGTGTCGCGTCGCTACGGAATATGACGCGAGGTCGCGCAAGATTCGCCGTGTAGCGCAACCTGAGGCTGATACCGATGCAGTCAATAAACTGTACGTGGAACAATGTGTTAAAACGTTGAAGAATCAACAGAAAGAATCAGACGAGAAGCTGACTACGTCGAGAAGGATATGCGAGCTTTGCAGACTGCGATAAACGAGCTTCAGCGTGCGATTAACACTAAGGCCCAGTTCCACAACTTACTTTAACCGAAAGTTTAACTCGTTAAAGGAAGATTTACATTGCGTCCAATGTCCGATGTATGACGTCCGATTGGATACAGTGGGCTTTGGATGCAATGTAAATCGTCCTTTAACGAGTTAAACTTCGGTTGAAGTAAGTTGTGGAACTGGGCCTAATTCAGAAACAGCTACGAACGGCTAAGGAACGGCAACGAACGGCTATCGAACGGGTCAGAAACGGCTACGAACGGCTATGAACGGCTATCGAACGGCTATCGAAACAACGATGGATCGGCGATCGGGAACCGAGAAAGCGAAGAAGAAGAACGGCTACGAACGACTAGAAAGTGGCAACAAACGGCAACGAACGGTTCAGGAACGGCTGTCGGACGGTTATGTAACGGCTATCGAACGTGCCAGGAACGGCTACGAACGGTTATCGAACGGTTGTCGAACAACTATCGAACGGTAGCGGACGATAAAGAACGGCTCTTGAAAAACGACAAACGGTAGTGAACGGCTCAGAAACAACTACGAACGGCTAAAGAGTGACAACGAATGATAAAACGCACGGTGATATTCGAGGCACATATCGTTTGATCGACGAATCGAAACAACGATGGATCGACGATCGGGAATAACCGAAGAAGCGAAGAAACAACAT
Source organism: Camponotus vicinus (assembly GCF_025532165.1). NCBI lineage: Eukaryota > Metazoa > Arthropoda > Insecta > Hymenoptera > Formicidae > Camponotus > Camponotus vicinus. The sequence goes on along the minus strand of NW_028141978.1, from coordinate 17,593,224 downwards.
AGTTTAGAGAAACGGCAGTTGGTGAACGAACTACACGCACCGGCGAGAAAAAATTTTCCCCGAAGACATGTCATAGTGCAGAGATACGATGACCTGTGGCAAGCTGACATCGTCGAGATGCGTCGAGATCTGTACTCTCGTTTCAACAGAAGTTACAACTACATACTCACTGTCATCGATGTGTTGAGCAAGCACGCGTGGGCCGTACCACTCAAGAGTAAAGGCGGAAGCGAGACAGCTGACGCTATTGCCGAGATAATTCGAGATAGCAAGAGGTGTCCGAAAAACATGCAGACCGATATGGGGAAGGAATTTTAACGCTGACGTGCAACGCCTCATGCGGAAACATGACATCAATCACTATTCTACATATTCGGTATTGAAGGTATCGATCGTTGAGCGATTGAATCGCATGCTGAAAAACGACATGTGGAAGATGTTTACGCTGAACGGATCTTACAAATGGATCAACGCGTTGCCGCGACTCGTATCGGATTACAACGCGCGCAAGCATCGAACGATCGGTATGCGACCCCTGCGATCGCTGAAAGACTCTTGGCTACTGTGTACAACCGTGTAAATATCGCGGGTCCGGCAAAATTCAAAGTAGGTGACTCGGTACGCGTTAGCAAGTACAAGGCACTTTTCGAGAAGGGTTACACACCAAATTGGACAACCGAGGTGTTTAAAATTGTAAAAGTGCAGCATACTAATCCCGTGAGCTATCTACTTGAGGATTATCGCAAAAAATCTATCGCTGAAGCGTTCTACGAACACGAATTGCATCGCGCGAATTATCCGGACGTGTATCTCGTGGAGAAAGTACTGCGCAGGAAGGGTGACGAGGTTTACGTGAAATGGCTGGGATTTGACAATTCGCACACCTCTTGGATACATAATGACAATGTGATTTAATTCATAGTTTATTTTTTAATTTTTCAAAAAAAATATATGTGTACAATATATAATATTTGAAAAATGAAAATATACATAAAATATAAGAATCTTTATTAATATTTCTTTCAATAGTATATGTATTTATTCTTAACATAAAATATGTAAGATATGCATTACATAAAAATATATGAAATATAAAAAATACAAAAATCTTTATTAATATTTCTTTTAATAGTATAATACACACACACGCGCGCGCGCGCGCACATTTTACATTACATTTTACATTTACATTTTACATTTTATAAAGGTATCCGGTAATGCCCCCATGGTAACGTGTCAGTCGAATCAGGTATGACATACCGCTTGTCATCGTACGGACTCAGAGCAGTTTTCGTTTCGCGGACGGTATACATTTCATGCAATTTCGATCTTATACAGGACTGCTGTCGCGTCATTTCAATTTCATCATACAAATACCGCGTGTAATCGTGGAACGTTATATTACGCGCTATGACATTACTTTTGACGCCTTTTGCCTTTTTTGTGTCCTTTCTACCGTCCGCTCTCACCGCGTACATTTTTGCTCTAAGTCCGACGAATTCGATCATTATCGCGCCATTGTTTTCATCCTTCATCAAGCCCGGTACTTTTTTATTCACGAGCGGTATACCGTACGCATTGCCTACAGCATAATCGCTCGTATTTAATCTAGCGATATCGCGCTTCATGTTTTCATACACATCGATGCACTCGACGTGATATATTAGACTGTCGGTGTCGATATACATGATCTTACATTTGTCGCGATACAGAGGAAACATGTACTCGTGGTGAAATTTGTACAGACACTCTTTCGATATGTCCAGTATGCACTGTGACCGGTTATTTTTTATGTTGGGCTGATGATAATTGTGGCCGGTGATATTGGCCCACGGCACACCTTCGGCGCGATTTCTCTTCAAAACTTCAACTCTAAATTTGCATGGGCGCCAGGTGCGGGAATACGCACCGCTCTAATAAAGTCTTTCGATAAATTATATAATTCACGGCACTCGAAAGAAGACAAAAGAATTCGGAAGCTATCGCGACGGACACTCGGCTAGCCCCGTATCGAGAATGGTAGAGGGGCGGTCCGTTTAATTTCTTATTTAATTAGGGAGGATCGAGAATGCAAGGTCGCTGAAAATAACACAAGTTATTAAGATGACAAAATTAGTAGTATATTTCACATGGATAGTTAAAAGCATTAATATTTGATAGCAGATCGACGCGGGCGGTTGAAGAAGAAAAATTATACAATCGATTTTAGTTATTTTATCACCGGCAGCAACGGGCCGGTGTGCGGGCACAAGCACCGCGGTATCACGTGCCAAGCGTTGACAAAAAGCGCTGAAAGAGTCTTTGGAATTCCGCGCTATGAGAGGCTTGTCGGAGTCTCGACAGCTAGGAATTTAAACAAATTTGTAATAATGATTACCGCGCTACTCGCCCTGTTAATTTTATTTACCCTGCGTGGAAGGAAAGAGCGGATTATAAGATCAGAATAAATAGCCGGATACAGAATGAGTGAATTCTTTACACATTGATTTCGATTAACAATTACCAGTATGTTACACGTTAACGAAAAGAATTTAGATACGACTCGATTAATTAATAAAAGACACGCTAAATCAAACGCGAACAATTACTCACTAGAATATAATACACGGAATACGAGACTCGGACGTATACGAGTCGACGCCGCAACGCAGTTGCCAGCTATCGAATATCGAGATCGCCTTGTGTGTGAGCTCGGTTATCGTACTTTTAACGGACAAAAATTTACGGCCAACAATAATAATTGTACAAATAAACATTTACAGTGACTGTCGGCGCGCACTGGGAGAGAGGGCACTTAATCTTACGAAAGCTCGAACAAAGTCTTTCGGCCGGCCGTCGTACTCTAAGACGCAAATATCGAGAACGCAGAAAAGAATTTCACAATGAATTTAATGACGGCAGCTATACGGCACCGACATTGTTCGAGCTAATTCTACCTGAATTAGTTAACAAAGACGGCCAGATGGGGTCAACGCTTGTCTCACCGGCGACTCCTTGTGGTTCTCCGTGCTCTCGGCATCCACTTTACGGATCGATACTTTTGGGCCGTCGCTCTCTTCGCCGGTCCGCCGAACAGTGGCGAGCGGAAGGCCCGTCGGAATCACGCCGGCGAATTAATGCGTAACTAGGCCACCTGTGGCGCTTCCGCAACCCTCAGGATCGTCGTGTGACCCATTTAATCCTGCGGCCTTCAGGGTCGTACATGTGCCTGTCGCACCCCGTTCTCTCTTAGATTTTTCATAATTCCTCTCGTTGAGGCCCGTCAGGGGGGATATTTTCGGCAGCCACTCGCCGTTATTTATAATGTTCTTCTTTAGCGCTGTTCCGGCCGAGGTGGCTCCGACTCGGGGTCCCAGTGTTAATTTATCCGCTGGTTGGCCTTCCCCGCAATTGTTCTCCGTACCTGCTGGGCATATGAATGTTCACAGGGGCGGCAGCGACAGTCTTACTGGACTTTACCATTGACGAAATTAGATAATAATAATACTTAGCTTGGCGTGTTCCTTTTACTCGGCGCCTCTCTACCGCCTTTACTCTACCGCCCGCCCGTTTCCTTGTGTCCTGTACTTCTTCCTCAAGTTTGAGCCACCGGATGAGATCCCGTCAGCGTCTCCCATCGTGCCCGCTCTTAAGCCTAATCTTAACGCTAACAAATAAATTTCTACGCACGGGAGGCGAGTATAATCTCGCCTCCAATAGCCGCTCTCTCCCTAAATCCGGGGAGAACGAGGGCCCACGACTATTCTCGGTCAGATCTCGCGATCCTTGTGACGGACCGTCAAGTGTCACGTCACAACTCCCCCCTCCTAGGAGAGGACCGAAGAGGTCTCGGCTACCGACCAACGTCGACAGCCGCTTAATTTTCTCAGATCCAGCTAATCTCTCGAGGATTTTCCTCGTGGCGTTCCTTAAACAAAATTCTAACATTAGTCCGCTCTCTTCCGCAGTGGATTGCGCTTTCAGTCAATTTTATTCGGGCTAGGAGCATGCGACACAACCAACAACCATTCAATCACAAAATCGAAAGCAAAAACACAGGATGAGCGAAGCGGATCCCTTAGCCGAATACGCTGGTTATTAGTGGTGGGGAGAGAGGAGGGTAGTAGTCAAGCAAGACGATTCGGTTCCTCAATCCTTTTATTGTTTCTTATGAGCAGAGAGGGTCCGTGATCGGAAGAAAAGAGAAAAGAAAAAGAAGGAAAAAAAAAGAAACGGCAGCTACTTCTGACCCAGGTGGCCCCGGTCCGGGTGATAGGGTCCCATATCCCTCCAGTCTTCCCGACAGTTGGGGCAGGTACGAAGAGTCACCCTCTCCCGGCCACATCCGTAGCAGTATGGCCGGTCCCTAGGCAGTTGGCATTGAGAGTAACGGTGGTCCGCCGAACGGCAACTCCAACATAGGTTGGCTCCCCTCGTAGGTGATTGGGCACGTGAGACCGCCACTGTCCGAGGTGGTGAGGGTTCCCGCCTGATTTGCTCGGGTGCTGCGCGGGTTGGGAGCACCATTGGTCTTTCAATCGGTGGGGATGTCCCTTGTGACGTTATTCCCGGGCGCAGCGGCATCGATGGCGCCGGGGTTTCGCGTCCTCGCCCCCTTCCCCTCGGGCAGGTCAAATTGACGGCAGCTAGTATAGGCGGAGGGGGATCCGCCTGGACCTCCCTGGATTCCCTCTCGACAGGGGTCGTTTGGGTCCCCTGGGTGCGCCAGTCAGGAGCGGCGACCCCGAAAATTCGTTGCCCCAGTGTGCGTCCATCCTCAGTTTGGGCGCCTTGCTCCCGGGTGTCCGGGAACTCGCGCACTACGGCCCCTCTGGTGGTGCGTCTTCGGCGCTCACGGTTCTCCGCCAAATCGTGGAGCTCCGCCCAGAAGCCGGGATGGTCCCGGTGGATGCCCTCAATGACATCCCGGTATCGGAGTCTGAAAAGACGCTAACCGTTGTCCATCCCTTATCTCTTTCCCCTTCGGCAGCTATTAAGGAAGACTCTAAGATCCTTTCGTGGTTATCTAAGGAAGCGGAATATGATAGGGTTTGAGATCCTGCACATGCACCTTACTCGCAAAATCGCCATTCAAATGGACGAGCTCACACACAACAAGCGAAAGCATGCGATCAATGCGAAAAGGTCCGTGGAATTTCGGGGACAATTTTGCGGCAATATTTTGAGCCGCCGACGATAATACATGTTGACGTTTTAATACTAAGTCGCCAACCTGAAACTCAACATCGCGTCTTTTACGGTCGTAATATTTGGATTGTCTATCGTAGGCCTGCTCCAAGTTCTCCGTTACCCAATCATATAGCGCGCGCAGTTTCTTCATGCGGTCCGTCCACGTAACCGGGTCTCGCGGTTCGACCTCGCTCACTGCAGTACAACGCGCGCGGAGTGTGTGTGAAGGTTCTATCTCGCGCCCCAAATTTAGGAAAACCGGCGAAGTGCCGATGGAGGAGTGATGGGCCGAGTTATATGCAAAACGGAAGTCTTTCAGGTGTTCATCCCATTCCCGGTGATCTCGATCCAAAAACGCGACAATCATGGTTTTCAGCACGCGGTTTACGCGTTCCACGGGATTGGCTTGCGGATGATACGGCGGAATAGTGGTAATTTTTATTCCGTGCTCGTCCGCGAATGCTTGAAGGGTTCGATTCGCGAACTCGGTGCCGTTATCAGTTAATAAAAACTTCGGCGTACCCTACCGCGAAATAACCTCCTCCAGAGCCTCACAGATTTTCTTCCCGTTCGCAGCCCGCAAGGGAAAACATTCCACCCATTTGGTGAAAAGATCTTGCACCACTAAGACGTATGCAAAACCCGCTTTACTCTTGGGGAACGGCCCCATGATGTCGGCAGCGATCACGGTCCAGGGGCCCTCCACGACGCGGTGGCCCATAAGTCCGATCGGAGGAGCTTGCTCCACCTTGGTGCGCTGACACGTATCGCATCGCTTTACGTATTTCCCGACGTCCCGGAACATGTTCGGCCAGAAATATTTAACGGCGAGTCTCTGAAATGTTTTCTCTACTCCCAAATGTCCCGCTTGTGGCTCATCGTGCGCCTCTCTCAAAGCCTCCTCCCGTGATTCGCGTGGCAAAACCAATTTCCACCTATCGAGGTCCTCCACGATATCCGATAGGATCTCTCTCGGCCGACAGTAATACAGCTGGTCGTCCACTACTTTCCAGTCTGTATATCTTTTAGTCCCGTCGGCCACCTCCCCGAAACGCCTGCGATACCACTCATCGGCGGTATTTGCGGCTATGTCCGCCTCTACGGCAACTAACGATCTAACCTCGGTGTCACCCTCGTACATTCTCGACAGAGCATCCGGTACATGATGTAACGCCCCCCTTCGATGCACGATTTCATAGTCGTACTCGAGCATTTCTAACGCCCATCTCGCGAGTCGGCCCGTAGGGTTTTTAAGATTGTGTAGCCATCGCAAGCTACTATGATCCGTCACTACAGTGAATTTGTAGCCCTCTAAATACGGTCTAAATTTCTTAATTGCCCATACTACCGCCAAACATTCCTGCTCTGTCACGGAGTATTTTCGTTCAGGATCCGATAAGGCTCGACTCGCGAAAGCAATTACGTTTTCTTTCCCGTCAATAATTTGAGTTAGGACGGCTCCTATCCCGACGGAACTCGCGTCGGTTTGTAACGTAAATGGAATACTAAAATCAGGACATGATAGCGTAGGCGCAGTCATTAAAGGTGAACGGATCTGTTCAAACGCACGAACTTGGTCCTCCGTCCATTCCCAGCGTTGATTCTTTTTTAACAATCGCGTTAATGGTTCACTAACCGTTGCGAACTGCGGGATGAATCGTCTGTACCAGGACATACCCAACAAACGACGTAACTGCTTAATATTCCGCGGGGCCGGATATTCTAAGATCGGTTGTAACTTTTCGGGGTCTACTGTTAGCCCGTCTCTCTGCACAATAAACCCGAGATACCGAACTTGTGAGCGGCAAAACTCACATTTCGACGGATTTATAGTAAGACCGGCAGCAAAAATTTTATCCAACACGCGTCCTAACCATTCCAGGTGTTCCTCGAAAGTCGGCGTCACGATCACGATATCGTCTAGATACGCGAACGCGTGCGGTTCCATTTCCGGCCCTATTAATTTATCCAACAGTCGCTGGAATGTCGCGGGTGCTCCTGTAAGTCCATAAGGCATTCGCGTGAAGTGGTACAACCCCTTTCCGGGAACACTAAAGGCAGTAATCTCTCTGCTCTCCTCGGCCAACGGTATTTGAAAGTACGCCTGGCTCAAGTCGAGAGTTGAGATATATTTAGCAGATCTAAGTTTATCTAAAATACCGTTCATATTCGGCAGCGGATACGCATCTTTTTTAGAGATGCCATTCACTTTCCGAAAGTCTAAACAGAATCTATATTTCCCGTTAGATTTCTTTACCATAACGATAGGATTTGACCACTCACTAAAAGAAGGCTCTATAATTCCAGCCTCTAACATTTTATCCACTTCATCGCGAATAGCCTCCTGAACCTTAGGCGAAACCAAATAACATCGCTGTTTAATAGGTCGATGTTGGCCAACGTCAATAACATGCTCTGTAAGAGAAGTGACACCGAGATTTTCGACTGCTTCGGGTATTCGGTTCTTTAAGAACGACTGTAATTGTTCGTTTTGCAAAGACGTTAACTCGGGGAGTCCACAGCATACTCGCGATTCCTCGTTCTCCGACTCAAACGGATATCTCACGGCAGGACTATCTCTAAAATTCCATTCCGATAGCTCATAATCCACAACTACGCCAAATTTTCGCAAAAAATCCATGCCGATTAAACACGAGACGGTCAAGTCCGGCAGCAAACAAGCTGAAATGGTACGAATCCGATCCCTTATTCGAAACGATAGATCGACCTCTTCGCGCGCTCTCGCTATCTGCCCGTTCGCGGTGCGAATCCGAGTAACTCGTTGGCGAGTAGGCAGATTTAATCTTCGAACGATCTGAATGGCCTCGGCTCCAAGGATCGTACGAGTCGATCCCGAATCGACGAGCGCCCTTAAAGGTTCTTTATTAACGGCAACTATAAGATAATGTAATGGTGGTAGCTCTAAAGAATCGGTGGGATCGACCATGTTTGAAGACAGGACCATCTCGCGCGTGGAGTTCGCGACGCGGGCCTCCCCTTCATTATTCAGAGTCGCAGCGGCCCTCCCTAACGACTCTCGGCCTCGTTTCCCGAGCACGAGGGGTGACATTCGCCTTGCCGCAGCGGTAGCAGTATTGGCGACGCGATTCCGAGCATTCACGCGCTATATGGCCGGTCTTTTCACAATTCCAACACTTCACCTTTCGGTTAGACGACACTGAGGCGCTAGAAGTTGGAACGGAAGTACCTGTGGTCGCGGCCGCGGGAGGCGCAACGCCAACGGTCGCCGGTGCAGCCCGGGTATCGGTTGCCCCTTTCTGGGCTCGCTTGTCGTTCCTTTTCTTCTTAGTGGACTGCACGTCAGCTATTCCGGCGGCAGCTACGGCAGTCGGGCTTCTCGCGGTCTTGCGCGGAGGACGATACGCTAGATCAGGAAAAATAGACTGGTCCGGAGTTGGCGGAGGGCGATACTGCGCTAAAGCGTCGTAGCTACGTTCAACACGCGTAGCCGCATATTCCAGCGAGGCGAAATCGTAAACATTACAGCGGTGGACCGAAATCTGTAAGCGCGGCAGCATATTACGATGGGCGTAATTTAACTGTTCCTCCAAACTCCACGGAGGACTTAATCTATCGAAAAGAGCGCGAATACAGGTTAAATAATCCGCGATAAGTTCGTGTTCGCCCTGCGTACGCCGCATGATCTCGTCTCGTAAGGCAAATTGGAAGTCAGGATTCCCGAATCTTTCACGCCATGCAGTCTCAAAATCTCGCCATGTCCTCCACCGATTACGTTCCCCACGGTACCAATATAGCGCGATGCCCGATAAAAAGAACGGAATGCATTTAAAAATTTCTTCGTCGCTGACTGCTATCAACGCGCGGCCCTCCTCGATACGTGTTAAAAACGTTTCCGCGTCGCTACCTCTCGCGCCGGAAAATTGCAAGTTCCACCGACGCATGATATGATAAATGTCCATGGCGGAAGACGTCGATCTCTGAGTGGCTCGGTTATCCATGGGCTGCGGGGGTAGTTCTATCCGCGGGGGTCGTACGCGCAACCGAGAGCGATCCCCTTCTGCCGCCCCTTCGGCAGCTACGGACCGCTCTTCTATATCATGAGGCCTTCTAGGCGCTCCTTCCGGCTGTTCGAACGCTTCCAAATCGACTCCGGTGGGTGTCCGCGGCGTCTCCCATCCCAGTAGTGTGCAGTTCTCATGTTTGATTAATCGAGCCCTTAACGCGGGGATGGTACCCTCACTACTCTGATCCCGTCGCTCCAACTCCGCCCTAAGCTGGTCCACCGACAGCGCGTGAACCCATTCCGTATCATTCCTATTTTCTACGCTCATCGCGAACACTCGATCTCGGAATAAAATTCAAAATTGGCCGTTATCTCACGGCAACTATACGAGTCGAAAATATAACGTGTTTCGATCGACGAAGGCTGTGGTTTCCCGAGGACGCAAATATTTATGATATGCTGCGAAGGTTTTATTCGAGAGATCCCTGAGAGAAGATAACAATGACAATCGTTAAATTCGACAATAATAGGCGATCGCCCCGAACGGTAACACAAAAAAAATATATAAACACTAACGCGAAGACAAATGACTCTAACGTTCCGAAAACTCCGAGCAAGCAATCCTTACTAGTATAATGTTCCCAAATAATTTTCTGTTTACAAAATCACACCGAAATTCCACAGATAAAAAAAAAGATTGGTTCAAAATAAGAATTTTACTACAGCAATTAAATCCTGAAAGAAAGGTACATTAATACACAGAATATACATCAAGATAAATAATCTCAATCGCCAACAAGGCAAACAGTAAAAGAGAAAAAAAATACACAAGAAAAAGAATCCAAAAATAGCACACATCAATATACAAGGTATAAAGCCGAATATTATAGTGGTAGGCAGCAATTAATGCGCCAATAAACGGAAAGAAAAGAAGAGGGGTGCGCAAGCATTCCAAAATTAAATAAATAATGAAGTTCTCTATATTGACTTTTAATTCGCTATATCGATTTTTCAACAGTCTAATAAAAGAAACGAAAAATTAGCCAAAGTATGAAAAGTTAATCAAAAGTTTACGAAGTTTCCCGAAAGTTATCCCCAATCATTAAAAATAACCGAAAAATAATGATAAAGACTCTAGAAACTAATAAAATTCTTGAAAAGTTAAATTCTAATATATAATGTCTCAGAATTTTCAATACTTGTTAAAAAAAAATTAATATTTTCATTAAATTAAAACTAATTGCGAAATTTTTCCACCAAGGCAGCTATAATTTAAAATATTCCATTAATTCGATTAAATAGAAGGTATGACTAATATTCGAAAAGTTTCTCGTACGGGAAAAATATTAATATAGATCACATATATACGCTTCTGAGAATATCCGATACTTTCAAAACGATTGTTTTCAAAATCGTATTTGCTTGCGACCCTCAAACATACGCGAATAATACAAAGCACAGTATATCAGAGAAAAAAAATACAAATAATATCCAAACTTAATACTAACATGTTAACCTTGCTATTCTCGATCTCCTTTCCGTCTTAACGGATTTTATTCAAAAGATAATGCTAACAATTTTCGATATGCCCTTTGTTTTTTGTTTTTTTTTGTAGTGGGCCCCAGGTTGGGCGCCAATTTGTGACCGGTTATTTTTTATGTTGGGCTGATGATAATTGTGGCCGGTGATATTGGCCCACGGCACACCTTCGGCGCGATTTCTCTTCAAAACTTCAACTCTAAATTTGCATGGGCGCCAGGTGCGGGAATACGCACCGCTCTAATAAAGTCTTTCGATAAATTATATAATTCACGGCACTCGAAAAAAGACAAAAGAATTCGGAAGCTATCGCGACGGACACTCGGCTAGCCCCGTATCGAGAATGGTAGAGGGGCGGTCCGTTTAATTTCTTATTTAATTAGGGAGGATCGAGAATGCAAGGTCGCTGAAAATAACACAAGTTATTAAGATGACAAAATTAGTAGTATATTTCACATGGATAGTTAAAAGCATTAATATTTGATAGCAGATCGACGCGGGCGGTTGAAGAAGAAAAATTATACAATCGATTTTAGTTATTTTATCACCGGCAGCAACGGGCCGGTGTGCGGGCACAAGCACCGCGGTATCACGTGCCAAGCGTTGACAAAAAGCGCTGAAAGAGTCTTTGGAATTCCGCGCTATGAGAGGCTTGTCGGAGTCTCGACAGCTAGGAATTTAAACAAATTTGTAATAATGATTACCGCGCTACTCGCCCTGTTAATTTTATTTACCCTGCGTGGAAGGAAAGAGCGGATTATAAGATCAGAATAAATAGCCGGATACAGAATGAGTGAATTCTTTACACATTGATTTCGATTAACAATTACCAGTATGTTACACGTTAACGAAAAGAATTTAGATACGACTCGATTAATTAATAAAAGACACGCTAAATCAAACGCGAACAATTACTCACTAGAATATAATACACGGAATGCGAGACTCGGACGTATACGAGTCGACGCCGCAACGCAGTTGCCAGCTATCGAATATCGAGATCGCCTTGTGTGTATGAGCTCGGTTATCGTACTTTTAACGGACAAAAATTTACGGCCAACAATAATAATTGTACAAATAAACATTTACAGTGACTGTCGGCGCGCACTGGGAGAGAGGGCACTTAATCTTACGAAAGCTCGAACAAAGTCTTTCGGCCGGCCGTCGTACTCTAAGACGCAAATATCGAGAACGCAGAAAAGAATTTCACAATGAATTTAAGGACGGCAGCTATACGGCACCGACATTGTTCGAGCTAATTCTACCTGAATTAGTTAACAAAGACGGCCAGATGGGGTCGACGCTTGTCTCACCGGCGACTCCTTGTGGTTCTCCGTGCTCTCGGCATCCACTTTACGGATCGATACTTTTGGGCCGTCGCTCTCTTCGCCGGTCCGCCGAACAGTGGCGAGCGGAAGGCCCGTCGGAATCACGCCGGCGAATTAATGCGTAACTAGGCCACCTGTGGCGCTTCCGCAACCCTCAGGATCGTCGTGTGGCCCATTTAATCCTGCGGCCTTCAGGGTCGTACATGTGCCTGTCGCACCCCGTTCTCTCTTAGATTTTTCATAATTCCTCTCGTTGAGGCCCGTCAGGGGGGATATTTTCGGCAGCCACTCGCCGTTATTTATAATGTTCTTCTTTAGCGCTGTTCCGGCCGAGGTGGCTCCGACTCGGGGTCCCAGTGTTAATTTATCCGCTGGTTGGCCTTCCCCGCAATTGTTCTCCGTACCTGCTGGGCATATGAATGTTCACAGGGGCGGCAGCGACAGTCTTACTGGACTTTACCATTGACGAAATTAGATAATAATAATACTTAGCTTGGCGTGTTCCTTTTACTCGGCGCCTCTCTACCGCCTTTACTCTACCGCCCGCCCGTTTCCTTGTGTCCTGTACTTCTTCCTCAAGTTTGAGCCACCGGATGAGATCCCGTCAGCGTCTCCCATCGTGCCCGCTCTTAAGCCTAATCTTAACGCTAACAAATAAATTTCTACGCACGGGAGGCGAGTATAATCTCGCCTCCAATAGCCGCTCTCTCCCTAAATCCGGGGAGAACGAGGGCCCACGACTATTCTCGGTCAGATCTCGCGATCCTTGTGACGGACCGTCAAGTGTCACGTCACAGCACATACCGACGTAGATTGGTTTATAAAATTTTACTTCCAGTTTGCGCAATTCTACGGCGATTAAGTTTTCCGAAAAAACGCTTCGACTATGGAAATTTGGTTTCGCGATTATCGCTTCTGCGCCGTATCGTCCGTTCCACTTTGTCAATAATTTTACATCAACACGATTACGCACATTTTCCATCGTTTTACCAAATACCGCATTGTTCATTAATTTGTATAAATTTTTTTCAAAATCATTTTTCGCAAGTGTTCTAAATTGTGTATTTAATTCGATATAATTGCGAAGCCATGAAGATTGCGTAAATTGTAATACGCGATGTATTTTTGTAACGCGAAGGCCGTGTCGCGTACATTGCTGTAGGTTACGGTAGTGTATCACGTAACGCTTCTTATCGTATAACGTTGCAAGAAGCTTGTCTTGCCGCTTGCCGGGCGGCTTGTCGCGTGTCGGACAAAACGGTAGGTCAGTGTGCGTATCGTGAACATGTTGCGGGTACTCGAGATCGACTTCGAGGTTATAGCCTGTAGGTGAATTTAGCGCGATAGATGATGATGCGTCAAAATTCGACACGTCATCGACCCATCGAAAATCGGCGTAAGGCAACGATTGACACATTGCCCATCCGTATATATTATTAATGTCAAAATACATTAAGTACGACGATGGTTTCGATGAATCGTACGATTGCATGTACTTGTTCTTAGCACGCGCATATCTGTTGGAACATTGGCTCAGACCACCGCGTATACCGCGTTCGATAAACATAACCATGTCGATGTTGGTAAGCAATTCAAACTCAATCTTTGTATGCTTTAACATGGCGTCCCACATGTATCTGGGAAGAGTATAATAATACGCGGGGTCGAGTCCGTAACTTTCGATACATTTATCGCGAAAGTTTTCGAAAATATCGACTAATAAGACATCGATTTTCAGGTACAAATCGCTATATTCGCCTAGCGTTCGAATGGAGAATCGCGTCCAGATGTTCTCGACGTGCGCTCTCGGATATAGTTTCACCGGTCAAAGAACTGTAAAACGATTCGCGCGGTGGTAAACACGTATCTTGCAACCTGTCCACAGAGTCGATGTATTCATACGGAAAGATGCCTTTCCGTGTTAATAAATTGAAATTTTTGGTAGATAAATTTTGAAATTTCGATTTTAAAATTTTGAGTTTGTCTTTGTCTAGATAAGATGTCAATTTGTCGAGACTCGATGTAAGAAATTTGTACGAATCGATGAAGCGTAATTTTATGTGATTTCTCGATTTTTCTTCCTTAAGATCAACATTTTCCGTAAACGAAATATATTTTTCCTTAGTTATCGGAAGTAAATCGATTCTTCCTTCGAACGCTGTGGCTATTTCTTTAATTATAAAATGTGAATTATAACCTGATAAATTGTGAAAGACTATGGGAATGCAAGAAGGTTCTTTATAATTTAGATTGCAATTTGAATGCGCGGGACCTCTGTACCGTCCGGTCAGATGGCAATGATCGCGTACGCGTGTATCGTCTTGCGCGAACGGTTTTTGACATATATGACAATGTGCGTTATTAAATTTTTTCCACTCTTTGGACGTCAAATTTACCATGGGGACATTAGTCGATAAAATATTCTTAACGCGAATCGCTAAATTTTTAAGAACGAACCATGAAATGCAATCGGTACTGCGACGAGAATGGTACGCGGATAACGATTCGTCGTACGAGCAATGTACATAGTAAGCTATACTAAATACCCGATGGTGTTGGTACAAATTTTGCTGTTCTTCCTCCACCTTGGCCAAAACGCATTTCAAGTCGGCGTATACGATGAATGGAAGCCACTCCTTCCGATTAAAGTTGTTGAACTCGAGCCACTTGTCGTTATCGCTCGATAACCGGATAGCGCAGTCGTTCATTTCACGGCAGTCGACCATATGTGACTGCAACTTGTCGTCCAAACTAAAGTAGTGTAAACATCTGTAAAAGAACATTTAAATTAAAGATTTATGCAATGCATTATATTTTATAAATATTATATATAAATTATTCAAATTATACATACCGATCACACATATATCTTTGACCGTTGTGTTTGCTCAGTTGCGAGCTCACGAGTCGGGATAAATTTTTGATCCAAGCGAAATGTCCGACGTTGTTGCCGTCTTCCACGTACAACAAGTTGACGTGCTTATCCCGCTTCTGCTTCGTAAGACGTATCGGGACAATACTGTTCTATACGGATGTGAGACCTGGAAAGTGACAAACAACATCGTAAATAAACTTCAGGCTTTCGTTAATAGATGTTTAAGGCGCATAATAAAAGTCTTCTGGCCTAACACCATTAAAAATAAAGAGCTATGTAGAAAGACAAACATGGAACAACTCAGTGTTCAAATAAAGCGAAGGAAGTGGGGCTGGATCGGCCATACGTTAAGAAGACCAGAAAAAGACATCGCCAGAGAAGCCCTTGATTGGAACGCTCAGGGGTCGACAAAAAGAGGTCGGCCAAGGGCAACGTGGAAAAGGTTAATTGTCGAAGAAGCAAGAACAGTGGGAAAGAAATGGAGAGAAGTGAAGGCTCTTGCGAAAAATAAAGTTAGATGGAGGGGGTTTGTCGATGCCCTATGCTCCCAAGAGGAGTAAAGGAAATGATGATGATGGTGATGAACATAAAATAAGTCTTTTTTCTGTTTCTGCTTCAGGAGCGGTTTCCTCTATACTTGATATTTTTTTATATTTTTTATATTTTTATATTAATTTTATATATTAAAAAAATTTTTAATTATATTAATTTTTATATTTAAAAAAATTTTTTAAATTTTAATTATATTAAACACACACACACACAATTGTATTATTACACATACATTTTAAATAAATTTATATTTTCAATTGTAAAAAAAAAATGTGTTTATTTACGCGCCTTTCCCTTGCGCTCCCATCCTTTGCGCTATCTCTCTCGCGCTAATTATAAGTCTTTATCGTTCTCTCTCTCTCGTACGCATTGTCTTGCGCTATCGTTCCCTCTCTTTCGTACGCGGTCTCTTCGCGCTATCGTTCCCGCTCTCTCGCACGCGGTCTCTTCGCGCTATCGTTCCCTCTCTCTCGCACGCGTTCTCTTCGCGCTATCATTCCCTCTCTCTCGCACGCGTTCTCTTCGCGCTATCATTCCCTCTCTCTCGCACGCGGTCTCTTCGCGCTATCGTTCCCTCTCTTTCGCACGCGGTCTCTTCGCGATATTATCGTTCTCTCTCTTTCGTACGCGTTGTCTTTCAAAGGAATGCAGCTGTTTATATTGTTTATAAACCGGACATTGGCATATGTAATACTGTTTATATTGTTTATCAACCGGACGTGTAATACAATATTGCTTATACTTGCGATAAAACATTCAACATGCGCGGAAACAAGCGTCCCCCGCCCCGCAGCCCCCCGCGCCATCGAAATCCCCTCCGTCCCGCGTGACGTCATTCCTCCGCGCTTCCAAAATCCCCTCGCGCCTCACCCCCCCTGAGAGGACCTGAGTTAAAACTCCCTATACACCTACTCTGGACATCTTGTGGACGTCCAAATATTGGCCGTTAACGAATGTCTCAAATCGGATGTACGATGGATGTTCATTTCATGTCCATGGACGTGCGGACATAAAATGGACATAAAATAAAAGTCCATAGGATGTCCTGTGCTGTCTGGGCTTTTGCAAGGAGCTCCAGAGCTCCATGTAATTAACCGCAGACGGTTAATTTTTTTTTAATTCCATCATTCATGTATCTATATACAGAACATTCGATTAAGTTTTTGAGAAATGGCATTAAAATAAAAATTTAGTAGTTAATGGACATGACATTAAAAAGGGTACAAAATTTGTTGAACTTTACCTACTTTATTGCATTAATCCAATCTTATTGTAGCACGACCTGGATGGTTCTCCAGTATTTTATTTATACTTTTATTAATATATATTATGAGATCAGTATACATTAATTTTTTCTTCCTTTACCTTTACCGACAAGCGAGACGGATCTCTATTATATGATGTATTTTATTTTTATATTGAAATTAAGCTCGTGGGTCTTTTGAGCTAGATAGAACTGGATAGGCAAGAAAGACATATCTTAATTAACGATTTAATATTTAATTGAAGGAAAATTGTGAAAAACAATCGAATCCTAACGGTATACATGTCCGAAAGAATCCAATGGACATCCATAGGACATCCAGATATCTTTTGGATGTTCTCTAGACATCTTTTGGACATGTGTGCTGTTAGGGAATATAATTGAATAATTTCTTACGTCTATCATATCAATTTGTATTACCCTTGGTCCACAATAGGGTGTAGTAAGCCTTAAAGCTGTAAGCTACTGATCAATCACAATTGAATGTAAGAATAATTTAATATGATTCATTAATTTCTTATTGCTTAAAGCTTACTACACCTATTGTGGATCCAGCCTTACCCCGGCCTAAATCACCATTCTCTAATGTATGTATATGCATTATGTGAGACGATACATAAATGTAAACCTTCAGGTATAATTATTAAATATATAATTATTATATTGATACAGGATTATATATATTGTGAGGTTGCCGTCCCGATGCGCGTTCATCCATCTCGAAAATCTTAACGGGGCGCGAGTCGAGCGACCGCGCCAGATAAAGATTGCGAGAACCGATCGAGATCTTCGGAGAGACGAGCGATTATTTCGTGTTTTTGTTATTTTTTTTTTGTTATATTCATTTTGGGGCAACCCGTTGGAGAATATCGGGAAGAGGAATCTTTCACGATAACCGACACGGCGTTTTCATTCCAGCCTCCGATCTCCGTGCGGAGATAGCGCCCAAGGATCGTCAAGTCAGGACAGCGTAGAATCGCGAGTGGCGTTCGCCCCGGCAAAGGGAGGAAGAACATCTCTAAAAACAGCTGTCTAGGCTCGGGATTACAGGGCCCGGTCGACGCTACCCTCCGAGGACGGAGGACGAACGATCGGCTGAAGAAGACCGCCGATAAAAGGGTCACCAAAATTATAGCATTTAAATTATCGGGGCCATTACGATCTCCGATACGGCATTGTCGCGAGGCGCAATAATATCTAGCATGTCGCGGCGCTATTGACCGCGGATCCGCACACTCCTGCGCGCAGGATTGACGCCGTTATCGACCCTGGGTCTAGAGACTCATTGGTGCGGGCGCTCGTAGCGAGTAGCAGCTACTTTGGTCGTTGTCGTTTCCCATGTGTCGTGTGAGATCGCCTAAGAACAAGGAGGATGAAGCCCCGAAGATCATCCCCTGCCAGCAGGAGCGAGTATCGATGAGGTTGTCCATCCTTAACTTGTAAGCCACGTACACGATCCGTCCGTTACCCGGCCGTTCTGTGGCCGTCGCCATTTGGTGTTTCGTTTTCGCTAGGGCTTTGCCCTCAGCTTTCGATTTTCGTGGGTTTCGGGTGACCGGAGACAAGCGACCGAAGCGTCGAGGGCGATCGTAACGTCGGCCTTAATTGATAGGGAACCGTTCGTCTCTCCGGGATTCGGGGTGTCGCGAAACGCGTAGTGACCGGCTTTCGTGTATCGACCACGTGCGCGGTAAATCGCGGGGAATGCGTTCGCTCGTACTGTCGTAAAGAGTTGTCGAAGCCGCGTAAGACATCCCCGCAATCGATCTTCGTGCGATTTTCGTGTGGTAATTAGCGTGTGTGTGTGAGTGTGAATTTGCGAGTATTTTTCCGTCATTGTCGCGCCCATTGCATTGTATTATTCGCGTCTATTTCGTTGGTAATTGTCGTGTGTGTGAGTGTGTCGCGGTAATACATAATGTCGGCGTGATACATAAATTACGGCAAATTATGAGACTGCCGAATTTCGAGAGATTCGCGTATGTTAGAAGCGTTATATCGAAAAGTCTAATAAGACGCGGTGTAACCGGCGTCCGACGGCTATCGATAATCGATTGCAGTAACCGTGCTCGTCGCAAGCGGTCTATCGTCTTCGCAAATTAATTAATTATCCAGACAGCGGAGACATCTTATAGTAGCTCTTTATGAGTTACATAAATTTTTATGAGTTCCTCAATTTCTTTTCAAAAAGAGGTGCTAAGGTGCTCGGATTGTGATCTTATGCGCCATCTAAATGGACACTTTGTGAGCTGATTATAATGAATTCTTTAAGAATAGTATTATAAACTTATTCTGAGGACAAGATCGTAGAAAAGTTGGTTGTGCACATTATTGCAAATTGTAAAAATTTCGGTAATTAAGAAAATTTGTGTAATTTGTAATGGATTTTTAATGATTTTCTGTAAATATTTCTGTAATTACCGAAATTTTTACAATTTGCAATAATGTGCACAATATTTTTTCTGATTCTCATGATAAATTATAAAATTTAAAATACTAAAAATCGTTATATTCAAACATTTAATAGAATATATTTTTACAAATATAATATAATAGGTTTTTTATAATATATATTATATAGGTGTTGAATAAGTTTTTTAGAATATATATTATATAATATACTATAATACTAAAATATATATTAATAAAAAGAAACTTAAAAAAAACAAAAATATTAATTAATAATCTTTTTTACTTCATATTTAATACGATCACCCGCATGCTGGAGCCAGAATTTTATCACAGTTTGGACCCCATTTATGGTTGGAGTCAGCTGGATTACGCTATCTATAAATATAATAGACATATTATTACTAATTTCAATGAAACAAATGTTTATATTACAATTAATTAATTTACAATATAATTAATTGAAATAATGTATAAAAATGTTTACAAGAGGGTAATATATATATTACCTATTATAATATCAACGAATTTGGTGCTGCTTATCCCTTTTGTATTTTTTTGTCCTGACCAAGATAATTGGTAGGCCAGCTGATTGCTAAAGGAATCATATAAAATGTTTCGCGTATGTTTGGCTGGCATATTTCCTCCAATTCGAGCAAATTTAATGCGTTGAAGAATTGAAACAGAACATTAAACAAAATTAATTTGTATTGTGTAAAATTCCGAGGCTATCCCGGAAAAAATTTTTTATTTCTTTGAATTTTCATTTATTTCTTTGAAATATTTCTTATTTCATTGAATTCTTTAGAGAAATTTTAGAGAAAAATTTTAATATAATTTCTACAGAATGTATAACTATATATAGAATTCCATAGAACTATAAAAATAAGATAAATTTCAGAAAAAAATTTTCTCATCAGAGATATCAAAATAGTACACTTTCTGGTATCAAGTTTAAAATGATAGTATTTTCCTTGTCTACGGTATATAATTTCAAATAGAAATTCTTTACTATGAAATAAAAATACTATACGAAATATACTTTCAAACTTACTATCGCTTGCTATCGTACCGAAAGTATACCATATAAAGAAATGGCCCTACCAATTGACGTCAAGCTTGCGGCTCTTCGCTCAGCAATGACTCCAATTCGTCAAAATTTTACGGTTTTCATTGGCATTGGTGGCAGCAATGAGGTATCGTCGTTTTCAGTGATTTTTCTGCTTTAATATCCTGCATCATTATTCATAATCTGGGCATATATTTCGCATATGATTTTATATATTTTTTCTATTTTTTCGTGACATCCTCCTGAAACATAATTTATAAATAACATTTATTATAAATAACGTTTATTAGTACATTATTTTTATAGATAAGCAGCTTGTTATTACATTCTTGCGATCGAAATAACTGTCCAAAAGTAAGTAGAATTCCAGAATCCTAACCGTACGATAAAAAGATTAGATTTTTCATTCATTTGATTGCTTTATTTGTAAATAAGATTTGAAAACTTACGACAACCACATTCTTTGGGAATTTGTGGAAAGCTCAGCCCTTTCTTCATTCGTTGATCTTAAAAAATAAATTATTTAAATTCAACTATAATAGATTTCAATAATTAGTTGCAAATAACCGAAGACATTTCTCTTTCAGATATATTAGTAACATAATTAGTTTAAACATTTATTATTTGTATTTTATTTTGAAATTATCGTTTATATTAGCAACTTGCTGATAATTTTTGTTCAAAATAAAACATTATAACTGTAATATTATTTGTAGTTCTCACCATTGTTGATGACATTCTTCCTTCGAACCCCAGTGATTTCTTTAACATTATTTGTTATATCTTGTAGGCATCTCTCTTTGTTTTTTCTATTGTCATTATTTCCACTAGGAATATTAAAGTTGTCCTCTTTTCTATTAAGAAGTTCAGTCTCGTGATTGATTGCACAGCTCGACGAACAGGCAGTATTCGTTAATTCATTATTAGTGGAAAGATTGCTGTCTGATGTATAAAATAGAAACGAAATTAAACTATATGATACAAATTTACAAACATAAAATAAACTTCCATATGGAATACTCTAAAATACCAATTGTTCATTTAAATTTAAATGCACAATTATTTATTATTCTAGAGAATATCGAACATTATTCACGAATATTAAGATACCTTCAATATAAAAAAATATTAGAATCTAAATGTGAAATGTACATTCAATAAAGTAAATTCATTTTAATGCTATTTTAAATTTTAAAAATAAAAAAATTTTGTACAAAATTATTCAAAGTAAAATAGATAAAATAAATTCAACAAAGTTATTTCCTTTTTTACATTGATTTTGTACCTGCATGTTATTCATTACTAATTTATTAATAATTAGATAATTATCGATAACTTTCCAAATAAGTAGTTAGTACTAGGCGGTTTCTAACGCAGGGATCTCGGGGGGGTGAGGGGCGAGGGGATCTCAGCGGCGCGGGGGAATGACGTCACGCAGGATGGAGGGAGATGACGTCACGCGGGTTCTAACTCAGGTCCTATCAGGGATGACGTCACGCGGGACGGAGGGGATTTCGGAGGCGCGGGGGCTGCGGGGCGGGGGACGCACGTATAAACAAAAATGGCGGTATTCCTTTGAAGAAGATTTTGGGTCTCTCTCTATCCCTCCCTCTCTCGCTCTCTCTCTTTCTCTCTGTCATCTCTGTATTATCGCAAGTATACAATATTAGTCATAAACTTATATTTTGAGATATTTCGGGGTTCGACGTTTTCGAGCAATCTGTGAATCATAGCGAGATAACAACACATTTTCAACCCTAGGTTCAGTTACAAAAAAAATTTTTTCTTTTGTGCTCCCAACAATCTCTGAATATCCCTCTCTCTTTCTCTCTTTATCCCTTTTATCTCTCTCTCTCTCTCTCTCTCTGTCATCTCTGTATTATCGCAGGTATACAATATTACCAGTTAATAAACAATATAAATAGAAGTATTCTTTGAAGGATTGGGTGGATGGAAATGCGTGCGAAGAAATTACGTCATGATTTAGACTTAAAACTCTATTTATGTTTTATATATATTTTTCTTACGTACTATGGACTAAAAACTAAAGCTGCCAGTTCGTAATCGACGATTTTGTTACAATTAAAAAAATATATATAATTTATTTAAATGTGTGTATGTGTGAGTTTAATAAAAAGTATACAATATAAAAGAAAAATAATAATATATAAAATAGGCCGTCGGGCTATGTTGGGGAAGCCGTTTCTGAAAACAGAAGAAAACATATGCATTTCATTAGTTTAAATTATTTAATAATTTATTTTAAAATACTTTTGATATATAATAAATTAAAAGATACTTACAATGTTATCCATGACTCATCTATTTTAATTTGTGCAAATAGGGCACATGTTGCAGGTCAATATTTGATTCAAACATTTTCTGCACCCTGTGCATGACATATTTTCCACATGGACATAAGCTATGGTTCTATGTTCTCGAACAGAACTAGTTTCTTCAAACTGATACGGTACTCTTAGAAAGCATTCGATACAATATTTTGATCCATTTTCCATATAGTAATAGGAAATGCAACATATCTTTGTTGCTTCGTTGAATGTTATTATTTCAGGTATGCTTAAATCTCGCTGTTTCTTTTGTAACAGTTCATCAAGAATATCGTCACTATTGTCACTATCGTAATCACTGTCCTTCGCCAAGGGTTCTATGTCAGATCCATCTCTCTCCTCTCTCTCTCCTCTCTCTCTATCTCCATCCTCTCCGCCACAACTGGATCCATCCAATAATCGTAATCATTATCCGTATCGTCGTCGATGATAATTACGTTTTCTTCAGCCACCGTATCATCGTCGATGATAATTACGTTTTCTTCAGCCATTGCACAAGACTACCGAAACACAGAAGAGCAACGAAAGAAATGATACTCTAGTGCAGCAGACCACCGAAACACAGAAGAGCAACGAAAGAAATGATACTCTAGTGCAGCAGAGTCCTCTTCATTATATTTTTTTAACATACATCATATAAATAGAAGTATTCTTTGAAGGATTGGGCGGATGGAAATACGTAGATAACAACACATTTTTGAGATATTTCGGGGTCCGACCTTTTCGAGCAATCTGTGAAGCATAGCGAGATAACAACACATTTTCAACCCTAGGTTCAGTTACAAAAAATGTTTTCTTTGTGCCCCCCCTCCCCAACAATCTCTGAAAGTTTGTTGGCTGAATATAAGAAGGATGACATAAAGTTATAAAAATATATATAAGGTTATAAAAGGTTTTTTATACCCTTATATATTTTTTTATAACTTTATGTCATAAACTTAATTTTGAGATATTTCGGAGTCCGACCTTTTCGAGCAATCTGTGAATCATAGCGAGATAACAACATATTTTTGAGATATTTCGGGGTCCGACCTTTTCGAGCAATTTGTGAATCATAGCGAGATAACAACACATTTTCAACCCTAGGTTCAGTTACAAAAAAATTTTTTCTTTTGTGCCTCCAACGATCTCTGAAAGTTTGTTGGTTGAATATAAGAAGGATCGAAGCGCGTCAGATCATAGTACGTGATTTGAAAGCGCATCGACACGTCGGTATAGTCAAAAAGTATAGTGTTCTATCACAAAGTGTGATAATATATATATATATATATATATCCCTATATTGTGTAATTATATATAAAATGGAAAACATCGAGCAGACTGAATGCGACTTGGTGGAGCGGTCCCGCCAAATTGCCACCTTGGGCGAATATTTTGCATGGCTACAACGATGCAACGAGCACATCGAGTCGCTGGAAGAACAAAGTCGGATCAAACGACCGCGATTATCGATCGGGAA
This sequence comes from Camponotus vicinus, assembly GCF_025532165.1. NCBI lineage: Eukaryota > Metazoa > Arthropoda > Insecta > Hymenoptera > Formicidae > Camponotus > Camponotus vicinus. Next base: position 17,569,227 of record NW_028141978.1, on the reverse strand, counting down.
TCGACAATCGCTGATTGCTTGGATCGCGCGACTCGAAGGTGCAAAGACTCGATTGCAGAGACAGTTTATGCCCAGTGGTGGTAATTACAGTGGTGACAATAACGCGGGTGCCGGATGTAGCGCGCATCAAAATAAACTTGTGTGGCGCGAGATTGATACCGCGTTCGATAACCGTATTCTGACCGGTGCTGTGATTAACGCAAACCATATCGAACCTCGTCAATTTCTCGAGGATGCCAAAGACATCGTGCTCGAGCAAGTGCAAGACGTTATAAGAAGACACAACAGTGTAAAAGTGAACACTATATTCAACGGTGAATTTGTGTCGGGTGATAAGCGTGCGAATAAAAGTATCAATACGCGAAACTGTTAACTCTTTCGCACGTCTGATTTACACGAGTGGTACGAGCGCCGCGTTATCGAGCCCACCCTAGCATTGCTAGAAGAATTTCAGGAACGCGATAGTGGCTGGGCATTGTCGCGAATACAGAATTTAACTGTAAATATAAATAAGTATAATCCTATGCGCGCGGGATGTTATATTAAATTGCCGCGAGGAATTATGATGAAGAGAGCTGTAATTAATGTACAATCCAGAGACAATGCGTGTTTCGCGTGGGCAGTGGTGGCCGCTCTATACCCCGCTGAAAGAGACATGAATCGGGAATCTTCATATCCCCACTATACGACGGTGTTAAATGTACAAAATATTGAGTTTCCGATGACGTTGAACCAACTAAAAAAGTTTGAACATATAAACAATATCTCCATCAACGTCTACAGCATCGAGAAAGAAAACAGCATTGTCCCGATACGTCTTTCGGAGCAGAAACGGGATAAACACGTCAACCTGTTGTACGTGGAAGACGGCAACAGCGTCGGACATTTCGCATGGATCAAGAACTTATCCCGGCTTGTGAGCTCGCAACTGAGCAAACACAAGAATCATAAATATATCTGTGATCGGTATGTATAATTTAAATAGTTTATGTAATTATAAAATATAATGCATTGCATAAATCTTTAATTTAAATATTCTTTTACAGATGCTTGCACTATTTCGGATCGGAGGACAAATTGCAGTCACATACGGTAGACTGCGGAAAAATAAACGACTGCGCTATCTGATTGCCGAGCGATAAGGACAAGTGGCTCGAGTTCAACAACTACACGAGGAAAGAGCGGCTTCCATTTGTGATCTATGCCGATTTGGAATGTGCGTTGACAAAGACTGACGAAGAAAAGAACGCGTACCAGCACCATCGGATATTTAGTATAGCGTATTATATGCATTGTTCGTTCGACGACTCGTTATCCGCGTACCATTCTCGCCGCAGTATTGATTGTATCGCGTGGTTCGCCGAAGAACTTAAAAATTTAGCATTACGTGTAAAGACAATTTTAATGACTACAAATGTCTCCATGGTAAATTTAACATCGGACGAGTGGGAAAAATTTCACAGCGCAACACATTGTCATATATGCGAAAAACCGTTTACGCAAGAAGACGATACACGCGTACGCGATCATTGTCATTTGACCGGGCGATATAGGGGTCCCGCGCACTCAAATTGCAATCTAAATTACAAAGAATCATTATATATTCCGATAGTCTTTCATAATTTATCAGGTTACGACGCGCATTTCATTATCGAAGATATAGCCACAGCGTTCGAAGGGGAAATCGAATTACTTCCGATAACTAAGGAAAAGTATATATCGTTTACAAAAACTGTTAAAGTTGCACAAGACAATTGGAAAAAGTATATAAAATTAAGTTTTATCGATTCGTATAAATTTCTTACGGCAAGTCTCGACAAATTGGCATCTTATCTAGGCAAAGACAAATTCAAAATTTTAAAATCGGAATTCCAAAATTTATCTGCAGAAAATTTCAGTTTATTAACACGGAAAGGCATCTTTCCGTACGAATACGTCGACTCTGTGGACAGGTTGCAAGATACGTGTTTACCACCGCGCGAATCGTTTTACAGTTCTTTGACCGGTGAAACTATATCCGAGAGCGATTACGCGCACGCCGAGAACATCTGGACGCGATTCTCCATTCGAACGCTAGGCGAGTATAGCGATTTGTACCTGAAAATCGACGTCTTGTTATTAGCCGATATTTTTGAAAACTTTCGCGATAGTTGCATCAAAAGTTACGGACTCGACCCCGCGTATTATTATACTCTTCCCGGATACACGTGGGATGCCATGTTAAAGCATACAAAGATTACGTTCGAATTGCTTACCGACATCGACATGGTCATGTTTATCGAACGCGGTATACGCGGTGGTCTGAGTCAGTGTTCTAACAGATACGCGCGCGCTAATAACAAGTACATGCAGCAATCGTACGATCCATCGAAACCATCGTCGTACTTGATGTATTTCGATGTAAATAATTTGTACGGATGGGCAATGTGTCAACCGTTGCCCTATGCCGATTTTCGATGGGTCGACGACGTGTCGAATTTTGACGTAACATCGATCGCGTTAGATTCGCCTACGGGTTATATCCTCGAAGTCGATCTCGAGTACCCGCAACATCTTCACGATACGCACACTGACCTTCCGTTTTGTCCGACACGCGACAAGCCGCCCGGCAAGCGGCAAGACAAACTGCTCGCAACGCTATACGATAAGAAGCGTTACGTGATACACTACCGTAATCTACAGCAATGTACGCGACACGGCCTTCGCGTTACAAAAATACATCGCGTATTACAATTTACACAATCTCCGTGGCTTCGCAGTTATATCGAATTAAATACACAGTTTAGAACACTCGCGAAAAATGATATTGAAAAAAATTTATATAAACTGATGAATAACGCGGTATTTGGCAAGACGATGGAAAATGTGCGTAATCGTATCGACGTAAAATTATTAACAAAGTGAGACGGACGATACGGCGCAGAAGCAATGATAGCGAAACCAAATTTCCATAGTCGAAGTATTTTTTCGGAGAATCTGGTTGCCATAGAGTTACGCAATCTAGAAGTAAAATTTTATAAACCAATCTATGTCGGCATGTGCATACTCGACATTTCTAAAACGTGCTTGTACGAATTTCATCATGAGTACATGTCACCGCTATATCGTGATAAATGCCGGGTAATGTACACCGACACAGACAGTCTTATATATCACATTGAGTGCGAAGATGTCTATGAAAACATGAAGCGCGATATCAACCGATTTGATACGAGCGATTATGCGATAGACAATGCATACGGTATACCGCTCGCGAACAAAAAAGTGCCGGGTTTAATGAAAGATGAAAATAACGGCGCGATAATGACCGAATTCGTCGGGCTTAGAGCAAAAATGTACGCGGTGAGAGTGGACGGGAAAAAGGATACGAAGAAGGTTAAAGGCGTCAAAAGTAACGTTGTTGCGAGAACGATAACATTCGACGATTACACGCGGTGTTTGAATGACGAAATAGAAATGACACGACAGCAATCTTGCATAAGATCGAAATTCACAAAGTGTATACCATTCGCGAAACGAAAATTGCTCTGAGTCCGTACGATGACAAACGGTATATCGTACCTGATTCGACTGACACGTTACCATGGGGACATTATAGGATACCTTTGTAAATAAATGTATATTTTGTTTATTATTAATTGTATATATTTTGTACATAACCATGTATATATTTTTGTATTTTTATATTTCATATAGTTTTATGTAATACATATCTTACACATTTATATTTCATATGTTTTTTATGTATATTTTCATTTTTCAAATATTAAATGTAAAATGTAAAATGTGTGTGTGTGTGTGTGTGTGTGTGTGTGTGATACAATATACTACTAAAGGAAATATTAATAAAGATTTTTTGGTATTTTTTATATTTCATATATTTTTATGTAATGCATATCTCATACATCTTATATTAAAAATACATGTACTATCGCAAGGAATATTGATAAGGATTATTATGTATATTTTCATTTTTCAAATGTTATATATATATATATATATGTTATACACATATATTTTTCCAGAAAATTAAAAATAAACACTGTATGAATTAAATCACATTGTCTTTATGTATCCAAGAATTGTGCGAATTGTCAAATCCCAACCATTTCACGTAAATCTTGTCACCCCTCCTACGCAGTACTTTCTCCACGAGATACACGTCCGGATAATTCGCGCGATGCAACTCGTACTCGTAGAACGCTCCAGCGATAGATTTTTTGCGATAATCCTCCAGTAGATAGCTTACGGGATTAATATGCTGTACTTTTGCAATTTTAAACACTTCGGTTGTCCAATTTGGCGTGTAACCTTTCTCGAAAACTGTCTTGTACTTGCTAACGCGTACCGAGTCACCTACTTTGAATTTCGCCGGACCCGCGATATTTACATGGTTGTACACAGTAGCCAAAAGTCTTTCAGCGATCGCGGGAGTAACGTCGACGGGTCGCATACCGATCGTTCGATGCTTGCGCGCGTTGTAATCCGATACGAGTCGCGGCAACGCGCTGATCCACTTGTAAGATCCGTTCAGCGTAAACATCTTCCACATGTCGTTTTTCAGCGTGCGATTGAATCGCTCAACGATCGATGCCTTCAATACCGAATATGTAGAATAGTGATTGATGTCATGTCTCCGCATGAGCCGTTGCACATCAGCGTTATAAAATTCCTTCCCCATATCAGTCTGTAAGGACTTTTGGACATCTTTTGCTATCTCGAATTATCTCGGCGATAGCGTCAGCTGTCTCGCTTCCGCCTTTACTCTTGAGTGGTATGGCCCACGCGTGCTTGCTCAACGCATCGATGACTGTGAGTATGTAGTGGTAACCTCTGTTGAAACGAGAGTACGGACGCATCTCGACAATGTCAGCTTGCCACAGGTCATCGTATCCCCGCACTATGACGTGTCTTCGGGGAAAATTTTTTCTCGCCGGCGCGTGCAATTCGTTCACCAACTGCTGTTTCTCTAAACTATGTTGTTTCTTCGCTTCCTCGGTTATTCCCGATCGCCGATCCATCATTGTTTCGATTCGTCGATCAAACGATGTGTGCCTCGAGTATCACCATGCGTTTTATCATTCGTTGCTAGACGTTCCTGGCCCGTTCGATAGCCGTTCATAGCTGTTCGATAGCCGTTCGATAGCCGCTCGTAGCTGTTCGTAGCTGTTCGATAACCATTCGATAGCCGATCGATAGCCGTTTATAGCTGTTCGATAGCCGTTCCCAACCCGTTCGATAAACCTTTGCAGATGTTTAATAATTGTACAATAGCCGCTCCTAAACCGTTCACCACAGCCGCTCATTACAGGTTGATAGCCGTTTCTGAATTAGTGTTAATCGCACGCCGAAGCTCGTTTATCGCAGTCTGTAAAGCTCGCACGTCCCTCTCGAACGCAGTCAGCTTCTCGTCTGATTCTTTCTGCTGATTCTTCAACGTTTTAACGCATTGTTCCACATACAGTTTGTTAACTGCATCGGTATCAGCCTCAGGTTGCGCTACACGGCGAATCTTGCGCGACCTCGCGTCATAGTACGTAGCGACGCGACACAGTGTTTTGACGCAAGTAACTTGTCACCGATTTACCCCAATGATCGCTTGTTCTAATTGCTTCATTTCTCCGTTCGAATAATCCAAATTTGTTGATGGGTATTTTTTTCTCGATGCGAGTGACGTCGATCGACTGATCAGTTTTGTCGAGACACCGTTTAATTTATAATAAGACCAACTTCGCGAAGTTCATCGATGATGGACAGGATCTCGTTGTCGTGAGCGTTGTGGCCAGCTCGGCGCGAAGCGTCGAGCAATCGTAGACCATCCACTAGCACGTTGGGATCGTCCCAGTGCACGTAATCGATCTTATTGTCGGTTAGCGTCATCGCGCGAGGCATGAATACTCCCGTACCGCCTTTTTTCTTTTTCGATTCGATCGACATCAACGGTGCAATTATGTGTTTATACTTGTATCCCCTGTTGCTCTTTAATTGACCTTGCGCATCATATTGACGTTTATGCGCACTCGTCGCCATTAATATGCTCTTATATTTTTGCATATCGTCCTCAGTGTATATGTCATCACCGGGAATTCTCTTGAAGATCAACTCGTATAATCCAGGTGTACCAATGTACCTCACTTTGTCTATGATTATAGAGTCATCTGCGCCGATGTCGAATCGTTTGTTACCGAGCCACATTTCATTCTTGTCGAAATAGACACCGTACACGTAATCGATCTGGTATTTTTTGTCGCCACTAAGGTGAGCGCCCATGTACTTTTGCCATTAGCCCGAAGTGCTCTCGTAACATTTTTTGACCTTCCAACGTTTGTAACATGTTTCGAACAGATGGTGATTCGAGCGGGTTGCCCATGGTTTCGAAAACATTTTCGATTGCGAGTGATTCGGGTATCGTGGGTTGTACGATTCTCGTTGTCGCGGACGGTGTGGAGGTTATCAGCGGTTCATCCGATGTATGCGATGTCGATAAACGATTCGCCTTCAATCGTTGTCTCTTTTTCGGTGTCCTATCTTCCTCCTCCTCCTCCTCCTCCTCCTCCTCTTCCTCCTTGTACCGCTTGATGGGTAACATTTTAATTATAGCGTCAGCGTTACTCTCTGGCTCGTTTTTCACCGCAATTAAGGTAGAGTTGTCGACGATTTTTTGTAGTGGCTCGATAATAGGCCTAAAATGGGTCTTGACCGCGATATCGTCGTCGATCTTACCGGTCTTCAAAACGCGATGTTTCTTGCGGATCGATTCGCTCGTTTTCTCAATCTCCCTCGCAATCTTTTCACGCTCGCGAATATTATCGCTTTCAGCCATGTCGACAGAGTGTGTCGGCAGCGACTAATCGTTTTGCGGTATCGCGAACACGTTAAATCCTTTTCTATATCGCCCATTCGTAAATGAGCTGTCCTTATCTATCACTAGGAATCCATACTTTTGTTGCCCACAAGTACGACATAATTCACTGAAATCCCCGTACGACATATCGGTATTCACGTGATCGTTGTACACGTGTTTCAAGTTGGTACCGTCCTGTTTAAACAAGATCAGCAGGTTCGCGTTGTCGCGTATAAGATGTTTTGGTATTCTCGCGTACGTCTGACAGAGATAGAAGCAGTCGACGTTCGAGTGACGACCCATTGAGAAGTACTCTCTTATCGTATTTTGCTTGTCGCACGCCACGTCATCGAAGACGAAAATCGAGTTTGGACGTGCCTCGCTCGGTGGAATGACGTCACTGTTATTGGAGAACGTAAAATAGCCGATTTCGTCGATCGGCGTCAACAAATTCTCCAGATATCGATATTTCGGCTGTTGCAGCGACTTCGAGTACACGTACACGTTTTCGAAACGTACACCGTGCGGGCTTTCCAGTAGACTTATCAGAACGTTGGTTTTACCACAATTCAAGGGGCCGCAAACGATCCCGCGTATAGTAGTCGGTAGCATCGTACCGTGCCTGCGCATCTCCGCGTTGTCCTCCATTGATCGTAATCTGTCGTCGCAATTTGTCATGCATATCGTCAAAGGTTGTCGTACGAATCTCATTTTTTTCAACACTGCTGATTGGATCGAACGCCTGCCTATTTATAGGTGCGCGAAATCACGAGTCGCTCAGTAGAGAAAAAATGTTCATCCTGCTAACAAATCCTTCCGATATTCGCGATTTGAGCGTCGAACAGCTACAATTTGTGCCTAAAGCAGTTCTATTGAGAACGTGCGGTGATTACGTCCACTACGTGTGGGACAAACTTCCGGAACACATAAAAGCGGATCCGGAGGTTCAGACGTATCGTCGCTGTTACGAACATTACAATCAGCCGTAGCAGGAAACGCACATCGACGGTTCGGTTGATAAAGAATTGTGGCGAATGTCAACCAAAATAGGTAGAAGCCTATTAAATCACACGATAAACGCACTTCCGATCGAATTCCATATTCCCGGCTATCAGTTTTGCGGTCCAGGCACGCGGTTGCAAAAGCGATTAGTCAGAGGCGATCGAGGTATAAATCCATTGGACGCGGCGTGTCGCGAACACGATATAGCATACTCTCGGAGCAACGATCTCACCGAGAGACACGCGGCGGATAGGATACTCGCTGAGAAAGCGCGGAATCGCATCGTTGCGAAAGATTCGACTCTCGGTGAGAGAGCCGCCGCCACAACTGTCTGGGCAGCGATGAAAGCCAAGACGAAGCTTGATATGGGTCTGAAGACGAAGACGAAGAAAAAGACTGTGAAGAAACGGATACTTCCGGTAGCGAAATGCAGCGGTGTATTGCCGATTCTACCAATGTTGGGTGCGCTCGGATCCCTGATCGGTGGAGCGGCTGGTGTAGCGAAAGTGGTGAACGACGGAAAAGCCGCGCAACGTCAGTTGCAAGAGATGCTACGTCACAATCGCGCCATGGAAGGTCACGGATTATATCTCGCTCCTTACAAATACAGACGAGGAGCCTCAACGAGAAAAAAAAAAACATCAAAGAGACGCTAAAAATGCCGCAGGGCGCAACTACCAACATACAATTGCTACAACTGGCAAAACGTATGCACATTCCATATTTTAGAGGTGTTTTCATGCGCAACTCGTTACCGATCGGTGGTATACAGGGCGATCCTGAAAAACGTTATGTCTTTAAAATGACGTATTCCTGACACCATTCTAAGACAATTTTTCCTTTACCAAAATTTGATTTGAAGCGTAGTTTTTGAATTATGAGCAAAAATAGTTAGTAAATCACGCGTCGGGTACAGAAGGCAGGCAGGAGCGGCGCGGCGTGCCGCGAGCGCGGGCGCAGCTGACCGCCCGACGGGTGATTATCACCGCATGAGTCGCTAACTATTTTATCTTATAACATAAAATTATGCTTTAAATAAAATTTTGGTAAAGAAGAAAATGTCTTAGAATTACGTCAGAAATACGTGTTCCTTAAAATAACGTTATTATAATAATGAAAAGTTGTTCCGGATCGCCAGCCGTCCGACGTTGCAATCAGCTGATTGCTACACGCGATGTGTGTATGGCGGAGTGTGTGCGTAAGAGAGAGAGAGAGAGAGAGAGAGAGAGAAAGAGAGAGAGAGGGAGGGTAGGAGGGACAGACATTCATACACACGCACGCACTTTTTTTCTCGCTCTCTTTCTCTCTTTTACGCAACACTCATACACTCTCTCATTCAGTCTCTCACTCACACTCTCTCGGTCACTCACTCACTCACTCACCTGCTTACTCACTTGCTCACTCACCTTGTAGCAGCGTAGCGAATCTTCATGCTATGTATTGTTGTTATCTGCTGCACGATTATGATTGCTAGAGATGCGCGACACATCGAAATTTTTTCGATTATTAGTCTCACACTCGATTGACACAATACAGATTACACGATAACGAGTTTACTGTTTATTCACTCACTATTGATTTATCGATACCAAAAATTACTTTCAAAGAAACGCGAATGCAAACAGCACATGACTCGACGCGAAGCGACGGACCGCGGAGACTGCGCGACCACAAGAGTTATGTTGCGTTGATGAGAAACGCGACACGCGACATCTAACAAACGACTTGCGCGTGGCGCGTGATTGACGCGAGATAAGACGAACGATCGGCTAAAACCTTCGCATTGCGAATGCGGTAGAAAACATGAAACGTATAATAACATACTTAAAAAATTAATTATTTATTATAAATAATAACTATTTCTAATTATAATAAATAATTATTATTTTAAAAAGCATGTGTTGTACGTTATTACGTTTTCGAAATTATTGCATTCACGATGCGAAGATTTAAGTCAATCGCAAGAATAATGTAATTTTAATTACATTCGTCTTATCTCGCGTCAATCACGCGCCACGCGCAAGTCGTTTGTTAGATGTCGCGTTTCTGGCAACATAATTCTTGTGGTCGCGCAGTCTCCGCGGTCCGTCGCTTCGCGTCGAGTCATGTGCTGTTTGCATTCGCGTTTCTTTGAAAGTAATTTTTGGTATCGATAAATCAATAGTGAGTGAATAAACAGTAAACTCGTTATCGTGTAATCTGTATTGTGTCAATCGAGTGTGAGACTAATAATCGAAAAAATTTCGATGTGTCGCGCATCTCTAGCAATCATAACCGTGCAGCAGATAACAATACATAGCATGAAGATTCGCTACGCTGCTACAAGGTGAGTGAGCAAGTGAGTAAGCAGGTGAGTGAGTGAGTGAGTGACCGAGAGAGTGTGAGTGAGAGACTGAATAAGAGAGTGTATGAGTGTTGCGTAAAAGAGAGAAAGAGAGCGAGAAAAAAAGTGCATGCGTGTGTATGAATGTCTGTCCCTCCTACCCTCCCTCTCTCTCTCTTTCTCTCTCTCTCTCTCTCTCTCTCTCTCTCTCTCTCTCTCTTACGCACACACTCCGCCATACACACATCGCGTGTAGCAATCAGCTGATTGCAACGTCGGACGGCCGGCGATCCGGAACAACTTTTCATTATTAAAATAACGTTATTTTAAGGAACACGTATTTCTGACGTAATTCTAAGACATTTTCTTCTTTACCAAAATTTTATTTAAAGCATAATTTTATGTTATAAGATAAAATAGTTAGCGACTCATGCGGTGATAATCACCCGTCGGGCGGTCAGCTGCGCCCGCGCTCGCGGCACGCCGCGCCGCTCCTGCCTGCCTTCTGTACCCGACGCATGATTTACTAACTATTTTTGCTCATAATTCAAAAACTACGCTTCAAATCAAATTTTGGTAAAGGAAAAATTGTCTTAGAATGGTGTCAGGAATACGTCATTTTAAAGACATAACGTTTTTCAGGATCGCCCTGTATATCAAAACGAGAGCGGCATCGTAAATTTGGATAGCGTCGAAAGACCAGGTACTCATTGGGTATCGTATGCAAAGAGGGGGAATCGCGCTATATATTTCGACAGTTTCGGCAATCTTCGACCACCGAATGAATTGGTGCGATATCTCGGACGAAACGTAACGAAGATACAGTACAATTACACACCTGTTCAAACTTACGATCAGAGTATCTGCGGACAATTGTGCTTGCAGTTTCTCCGAACGGTCGATGCATGTGAATTTAAAGACAGATATTGCGCTATTTAACTCAGTATTCGTTAAACAGTTTCGTCGACATGTCTATGACGTTCACATTGACTGGGAAGAGTAGCGTTCTCACGGCAAACTTCTTTCCCATCGTAGATTTGAGCGACGGCGAATACGAGCTCGGTCTAACGGATTTTGAGACTTATCACACGATACCGAATGTGAATTCCTCGAATAATAAATTTTACTTTGGCGAAGACGACGAGGAAATTACGATTCCCGAGGGATCGTATGAGTTGCAAAATATACATGAATTTTTGAAACATGCAATTTCACGGAAACATCGCGATGAGAAACACATTGACGGTGGTGACTATGAAGATGGCGAATATCCGATAGTGCTCCGCGCTAATTACAATACAATGAGGAGCGAGATCAAATGTGCCTACAGAATAAACTTTACCAAACTTGACAACATTGGATCGCTGCTAGGATTCTCGAATCGTATTCTCGAGCCGCGAAAATGGTACGAATCAAACATGCCGATTAACATTCTCAACGTGAATATTATCCGTATAGAGTGTAACGTGACCGCGGGTGCGTACAACAACGGCATACTCGTTCATACGATACATGAATTTTCACCGAGGGTACCACCGGGATATAAGATATCGGAAACGCCTGAACAGATCATTTACCTGCCGATCATCGCGCGGAGCATTACGGATTTAACGTTACGCGTTGTCGACCAGAACGGACGATTGGTCGATTTTCGAGGAGAAGAGATCACCGTAAGATTGCACGTACGTATGCGACGTATGAGATGCTCGTATTGAACGGATCGAAAGACGTGAGAGATAACGCAATCTTTACGAGACCAGCAACACCACCAACAACAACAACAACAACAACGTCGACGTTCGCTAATATCAAATCATCCAAGAAAAAGAAACTCAGCGCATCGAACGTTGCGTTTTTACAATCTTTGGGATTTGCGGTGCGAAACAGCTGAACGATGACCGACATTCTCAACATCGGTGATGAACCGATCTTTGACAATCGTATCATCAAGATCGAGACTCACACGTACAACCCGTTCGCCAATACAACGTTCGGACACAGTGACGAGATAAGAATACCCATACAACAACAGGATCTGTATACCCTGCTGTATGAGAGTTTCCTATACATCGAGGGACAACTAACGAAAAACAGAGCAACAGTTGAAGGAGAAAGTGATGCAGTACTGGCAAATAATTGCGTCGCATTCATGTTCGATGAGATTCGATACGAACTCGATGGTGTTGAGATTGATCGCAATAGAAACGTAGGAATAACTACTACGCTCAAAAACTTTGTAACGGCATCATCCGCTAGAAACGTGATTATGAAAAACGCCGGCTGGGATCCGTTGACCTATGAGAATGGACATTTCAATTTTTGCGTACCGCTCCACATGTTATTGGGATTTTGCGAGGATTATAAACGAGTGATGATTAACGCTCGTCACGAATTGATCTTAATCCGATCGCGCAACGATAATAATTGTCTGTTTATGAATTCTAAAACGCTGGAGCCTGTAATAGACATATTCAAGATACAATGGCGAATGCCTCACGTGCTGTTGAGCGAGATCGAAAAACTGTCGATGCTGCGTGCTCTGGAAAGCGGACGATATCTCAGCATGGGTTTTCGCTCGTGGGATCTGTACGAGTACCCGCTATTGCAGCTTACAACCAAGCATTCGTGGGCCATTAAGACCGCGACTCAACTGGAGAAACCACGATACGTTATCTTCGCTATGCAAATAGACCGGAAGAATTCCTTGACTAAGAATGCGACTCAATTCGATCACTGCAAATTAATCAACGTGAAACTCTATCTGAATTCGGAATGTTATCCGTACGACGATATGAATCTGGATTTCAATAAAGGCAGATGTGCCATTCTGTACGACACGTACGCGCGCTTCTGCAAGAACTATGACGGATACGAGTATCTCGAGCCGAGTCTCTCCGTCTATGAGTTTCAACGTCAGGGTCCGTTCGTGATTATCGATTGTTCTCGACAAAACGAATCGGTCAAGAGCGCGACCGTGGATGTGAGATTGAAATTCGAATGTAAGGAGAACGTGCCGGCGAATACCACTGCGTACTGTCTCATTATACACGATCGTGTGATCCAGTACAATCCATTGACCAACGTTGTACGCAAAATCACCTAAACGATAACATCGACACAAGAGAGAGGGGAGGAGGATATAAATCAAAGTGCTGCGAGATGATTTTAGAGTTTGTCATTCCTCTCGACTGATGCATCGGGGGGGGGGGAGGGAGGAGAGAGAGAGAGAGAGAGAGAGAGAGAGAGAGAGAGAGAGAGAGAGAGAGAGAGAGAGAGAGAGAGAGAGAGAGAGAGAGATCTCGTCATGTCTATACCAACGTTTGTGGATCTGCAAGGATTTATCATCGACAAACTATTCTTCGTGAAAGAAGCTGCAGTCCTGAGGAAGGGATATGTTCTCTCGCATTATTTTTTCGCAAGTCCTGTACCGTGGAGCGTGCTAACAAAATCTGAACAACGTCAAGTTTTATGGGTGATTAGAAATCATCACGGATTACAATGGGAAGACGGAAACGTTCCATATGACTTGGCTCAGCGTGTAATTACAACAGCAGTCGTTGGTACGATACACGAAAAAGAATCATCTGTCGTGTACGTTAAAGGACTTGAAAAGCGAAAATGGCTGACCGATATACTAGGCGATGTGGGAAACGGCTATATTATTGAAACCTTGGATGCAGACTATAAAGATATTGATTCTCTAAATAAATTAGATATTACCAATAGTATGCGGTGTGGAAAACATGTTAAGAATTGTGCATTACAAAATGTATTCAAAATATTTAACTGGTGGTCGCAACGCCAGAAAGAATTGCAAGAAAAATAAAAAAAATGTAAACATTAATATGTTTTATCTCTTATTTCCCCTCCCTAATTCTTTCCTTGCGTTTCTAAGAATTTTTATCTGAGCGCCGTCTCCCCTTCTCCTAAAACTCAAAACATTAGAAGCATTGATCCCCCCACCACATTATACTTTTGGAAGATGAGCGTCATGTATACTCGGTTATTTCTTATACGATCAGTGTCGCGTTAACACCGCTCTCGTAGTTCACTTTTCATAACTCCCAGAGAAATGTACTACGTCGAAAGAAGCAGCAGCGGCAGCGGCGTCGGAAGACGCGTGAATAATTACGTACCGAGTCGTGATAAAACTCCATCGTTTGAGAACAAATGTGACGAGTAAGTTTCGTTTAACTTCTTTCTATTTTTTTTTACAAATTGTATTATTACTATTATTTAATTTTAATTTTTCTGAAGCATTTCGTTGGAGCGTCGTGCGGTTCGTATACTAGGTAGACGATACGCATTGACAGCTACGGAATTCAAATTCCTCGAAATTGGTATCAACGTGGGTCCACCGAGTTACGTGGAGATTGTCATAGGAGATCATTGAGGAAAGGAACTGATATTATCTCTCGAAACGTGGAAGGGACTCTACGAGCAACGTCGCAATATTCAAAATTTCCTTCGGAACGACTCTAAAGATGACTACAATTTCATAAGCGTTGGACCGCTAACAGTGAGAGTTTGTACGATTAACGACGTCAAACTCATAAGTCTCGAATCTTCAAACGTATGCTTGATGATGGTCGAATCGACGTTACATCGTATGTTCGATCTTGATCAATGCATAGATGTAACTTTTGATCGATTGGATAAAATTATCCAAACAGTTGATGTCAAATTTACGCAATTCTCCAATATCGCGTCCACTGTAATAAATCCGAAAGAAATATCAAGTAATGAAATATCATGTAATACGCGCGAGTGACGCTTTCAACAAGCATCAACTCGTCGATTGCGAACTGGCAGCTTTAGTCCATAGTACGTAAGAAAAATATATATAAAACATAAATAAAGAGTTTTAAGTCTAAATCATGACGTAATTTCTTCGCACGCATTTCCATCTACCCAATCCTTCAAAGAATACTTCTATTTATATTGTTTATTAACTGGTAATATTGTATACCTGCGATAATACAGAGATGACAGAGAGAGAGAGAGAGATAAAAGGGATAAAGAGAGAAAGAGAGAGGGATATTCAGAGATTGTTGGGAGCACAAAAGAAAAAATCATCGGACCCCGAAATATCTCAAAATATAAGTTTATGACTAATATTGTATACTTGCTAATACAGAGATGACAGAGAGAAAGAGAGAGAGCGAGAGAGGGAGGGATAGAGAGAGACCCAAAATCTTCTTCAAAGGAATACCGCCATTTTTGTTTATACGTGCGTCCCCCGCCCCGCAGCCCCCGCGCCACCGAAATCCCCTCCGTCCCGCGTGACGTCATCCCTGATAGGACCTGAGTTAGAACCCGCGTGACGTCATCCCCCTCCATCCTGCGTGACGTCATTCCCCCACACCGCTGAGATCCCCTCGCCCCTCACCCCCCCTGAGATCCCTGCGTTAGAAACCGCCTAGTACTAACTACTCAAATAACAAATAATTACATTGCATGTAACAGTTACAGATTTCAAATAATAAATATCTAGTCATAATGCAAAAAATGTTTGGATATTTAAAAGATTAAAAAATTTTTACTTTTATCAGAATTTGATGTCGTTGGTAAATTTTTGTCGTTACTCGTTTGATACAGGCTGGGCATGGCTCTTTTTATCTTTGCAGGAATGTCTGAAAAATACTTATAATTTCAAATTATGACAAAACTAAGGGAATATATCAGATATATAACGAGATATACATTTAATTTATGTTTTGGTTTTGGTTCATCACTGTTATCAGACAATTCATCAAAAAATATAGGTCGCTTGATTTCTTTTCTTTGGCAATTGCGTTGTATTCGAGGGAATTGAAATTTGTTGAAAACCATCGTCATCGTTTGAAGAAAGGTCCACCGAAATAATTTCAGCTTCCTTGGCTGCCGCATAAGAATCTGTTAATAAAGTTTAATTAGAAATGTAACGTACAAGTAAAGCACATTTTTTAAATATACATGTAGGCTTACGTTTTTTCACTTACCAAATGGTCCAAGTGCTTGTTTGTAATGTAAGACCATCCAATTATCACCGGGTTGACTACGTTTCAATACTTACAATAGCAGTTACCGTTTTAATATGTTTCGGTGGCTATCGACATATGTTATCAGCCTCTATCCAACTATTAGATACATCTGACGTCCAATCATCGACCATAACAACGCGATACATCTGTAAGAAAAAAATATTAATGTAATTATACAGGAAATAACGATTCAATTCAATTATTCCAGTTTTTAAAACAACTGTATTTATGCGTATAATCAACTTACAAGATATATTAGATTTGTGGCGTTTTGCCATACGCCACAAGAGCGTACCGGCATATCGCATCGGGCGCCTATCACACGGCAGCCCGCGCGCGCGATACGCGCACGGTAGCGCGAACGTTAAGGGGTTTCCCCCGAGCTGAATCACAGGCCGGCCGACAGATGGCAACGAAGGCGAACCTCTTCGCGTAAGTGAAGCCCGTCAGCCTTAGTATATAAGGCCGAGCGCAGCGAAGGAACATCGAGTCAAGTCTCAATACAGAGTGAGCACGCTCTAGACGACGATCGTAGATTCTACTTTTTGTTAGATCCTCAGCGCTCAGTAACCGCACAGCGAAGCCGTATTCCGGCAAGCTTTTTGGACACGAGCCTCCACGTTCCTGTGAGGATTCCGCCGAGGCGCAGTCACATTCCACGGCCGCTAATCTCGCCCCGATCACCTTGGCCAGCGAAGCAGTCGTGTGAAGAATACGAGCTTCCCAGGAAGCGGATCACCTGGCAGCTGCTACTTTGGAACTTCATACCTTTGGAGCCTCCAAGTCTAACCAGATCACCGAGGGGTCTACTCCACCAGTAGGACATCAGGGTGCGACGCTACACTTCACCGACAGCCGTTGAAGTTACCCGGCTCTACTCTCTCCGTTACCTTCATCACCTCGTCAGCAGAGAGAGATAAGCGTACACACTACACGCACCCTAGTACACTGGGATACGCAGGCGCAGCCGACAACTCAGGAGCAGGCTGTCCAATCGGACAGCGATTGGGAGACAAACTCTACGTCCATCGCAACCCAGACGGAAGCACCACCGGCGGACCAAAACAACAACTGCCTGGGGTCACTAAAAGTGACCAAGACGTTTCCGCCAATAACTTACCGGGAGCGATTGAATTATTAATCGGTCCTTATCAGGGCCAGACAAACACTGTAAATACTTGTACATAGATAGAATAAATCATCATTGTTCATACCAGGAGAATCTATACGACGCAACCCACACTCAGCCTCATCCTCTGCGAGCGAAATAAAGAACACGCAACCCACGAGTGCAGTAAAACTAGGAATTATCCATACATTGAATGACGTAGTAAGATAAAGTACATGGATCCATTAAACGGAAGACCCATTGCTTTTCCTACAACGTTTTCTAGTCGACTGATTGTTGATTAGACCATTCGTTCCCTATTACAATTTGTATATTACTGGATTGGCAAGGATAATTCGGAAAGTTTGCTGGATTGAGCAATGTTTTACCAACGAGAATTGGTTTATTATTTTTTTCTCCTATGAAATTAACCCACATTACATTATTATTTTTAAGATAATGTAACGCGTATGCGCCATTACAAATGTATTAAATACATTTATATACGCATGCTTCTTTCTTATTTTATCGCCTTCCTATCCACGCTCTGTCTCGCTCATACATCTCGCTCGCACGTTTACATTTGCCCGCTGTCTCGCTCGCACGCTTATATTTGCTCGCTGTCTCGCTCGCACGTTTACAATTGCTCACTGTCTCGCTTGCATGCACGCTGCCCCACTCGTACGCATTACCTGGCATTTGCTGTGTTCTTCGCTCCATCGCTTGGCCGTCCGTTGTCTCATTCTTACACATTCGCCTTACTTGAACGGCCCATCTGGAGGGGGAACGTTGGAATGCGATCGACCGGGTATATAAGCCGACTTGGCCGGCACACCAGCACCAGATCCCGTCCTGCGATCCTATCGAACGCTCCGACCAGATCTCCCGAAATTGAGGTGTCTCTCGGACTCGCTTCCAGTCCGGATCGAGGTGTCTCTCGATTCAGCCGGGTGTCTCCGGCTTCCCGTCCGGGTCGAGGTGTTTCTCGACTCAACCGGGTGTCTCCGGTTACCTGCTACCAGTCCGGATAGAGGTGTTTCTCGGTTCGATCGGGTGTCTCCGGTCTCCTGTGCCAGTCCCGGCCGAGGTGTTCCTCGACATACCGGTTGCCTCCCGTTACTGTCACCAGTCCGAGTCGAGGTTTCACTCGACTCAACGGGGTGTCATCGGCTTCCCCGACATGCAGCCCCGTCGACTGTATGATACCTTAGAGATAAGTTACGTGCTCCTGTGGTCGTTACCTGTACCTACGTGATACCGCTTGTACACGCAAATAACTTCCGCTGCCGTAGTAATAAGTCCCGTGTTTTCGCGTACCTGCAAGATTCCGCTTACTCGCACCTGCGTTGCTCGGCTTTATCGTGATACCCGCTAGGAACTGCTGTATCTTTTTACCACGCATAGAAATATGTCAAACACACACCGCGCGATTATATTGTATAACACTCTCTCATATTTACTCGCATACTTTCATATTTGTACTTCATTCAATTATTAAAATAAAGAGTTATTTTCCATACACCCGTATTGTTTGCACAAGCTCGATTCTCTCCTTCTCTCGAATCCTGACGAGCCGATCCGGAGCGTCGAGAAAGGCGACCGTGTTATAACAATATGAATCAGCCTTTTTTAAAATTGATATCACAAAATTTTGGAATATTAATTTGTTGTAAGAAAAAGAACATCCCATTATTAATCGTTTATTTTTTTCGTAATAAAGTAGGCTTCTTTAATAAAGGTAGGCTTCTTTATTAATGTGATGTTTATTACTGATAATTTATTAGAATTTTCCTCCACAATTCTTCGGTGGAGTTGAGCTAAAGGTTTGTCACCTTTTCTCATCTGCTTTTTTATTTTTTTCAGAAAATTTTAGAAAGAAAATGCGCTAAACGAATCAATAGATTAAAATTTAAGCACATTAAAAGGAAGATTAAGTTATGAATATTAAAGATTACAGTATCTTCCCCATATATAAATCTTTGCATCCATTTACGAAGTAAATCAATAATTCCTTAGCAAATACATTATTGCGAATACAATCTTCGGGATGACTTAAAATACGAAGCGCACAGTTCAAAGCATAAAAATGAACTGCGTATGGTTGTGGTAAATATTTATCAACTAAGGTTATTCCTAAATATAATAAAAATAAGCGAAATTCTGTTGCTTTCCATCGATCCACCTCGTCTACACTTTTGGGTTTTCTCTGAAATTCTACTGGAATCCATTCTCTTAATGCAATTAAGTCACGTGATAACTCATTCATTTTTGCAGCACTCAACCTTACATTGTAATGTCCATACATCTATAAATTTATCATTTTTTTCATTACACCTAAACAGGCAAGATGCATGTAGTCTAAAGGAAACTGAGTGACCATTGCTACTTCTGTTCTTAAAAAAGACGAAAATTCAGTGTGATGATTTTCATCCAAATGCTGTTTAAAAGATTTATCTGTTCGCAGTGGTGCATTTAATTTTAAGAATAGCATTTTACAATTGCGATATTCGCCTTTATCAGTGCACTTACTGCACCTATTATAGCCATTATGGCCTTTTGTAGCAATAACAAATGACCTTGCTGGGCTATTATATATTATAGCATTGATCAAAACTGAATATTTACGATTCATATACATGAATTCATATTTTCTTAATTGGTTATATTCATTTATAAATATTTCAAAAAATTCAGTGCAGGCAGAATTTTTGTGTCCATGATACACCCCTATAACGAATAGTTCACCGATTTTACGAACAATTTCTCCTAATATAGGCCAGAATTGACTCTTGGAATTTTTCGACAATGGTAATCCATCAATATTAATATTGAAGGAGATATTTGCACCACTGAACGGTGTTCCTAATGCTCGAAGTTGATCTTTCAAAGAGTTTTCTAGTCCATAATGGAAATAAAAACCCCATGGATGTAATGGTACTATATTAGTCTGCACTGGTGTAGATAATAATGTCCGAGCATTAAGAAGTAAATTTAGTCCTTCTTCTTTTAAAATAAATAAATTATTGATTGCTTCTTGAGAAATATCAAAAAGGATAGCCCAATTTGCTAACTTTTCTCGTAATTTTATCACATTCATTTTTTTGAATATTGAATTCACATTCTGATATTGCGGATGGTACACTTGATCCAAGTTTGATTAGTTTAGGTTCGAATGATCCAAAGTCGGTTGGTTTAGATTCAACAAATCTACTATTGTCATAAATATTTAATATATTATCAGCACTGTTTGATCTATCAAAACTTTCTTTCAAAATTTTTAACCTTCGATTTTTTTGGCTGCGTGACAATTCACTAAATCATTTTTTCATATTTTACACAAGTCTCAAATTTAGAGACCAATCCAGACTTTCCAAATTTATTATACAATCTATTCGCAAAATGAAAAAATTAATTTGTGTGTTTGAAATGAATTGACATATTCATCCAAATTATTTATTAATTTATATATTTTTTTATATTTGTACAACTTCTTTATAATAAGAATTATTGTGACTGAATAATCTATTAACTTCCTTTATAAAAGCTTATGCAATTGAAACTGTATTTATTTGAACTTTAATATTATTAATAATATTATTATATTTAATATTATTATATAAATTACATAATGTTTTGCTAACCATGGATGGGAAACAATGAACATGTACTAACCTCAAAACTTGCGATTTATTGCAGTCGTGTCAGAAGAACTTTCCTCTACTGCTGCGTGTCTTTTAATCGTAGTTGTAAAATTTTCTTTTCAATCAATTCATATAACTTTATAGAAAGTTGTAATGTCACTCAATTTTATTCAGAATTTTCTTCAATCACCAGACTTTCGTCTTGCAGGCTACGTCTTGCGACCATTGCAGAATACAAGTCTGATCGGTTTTAGCTGCAATGATGTAGCAAGCTCAATTAAAACGAACAGACCTTAGGCTTAATGTCTCGTTCCTCTAAAATTTTTTGTAGATTCTTGCAGCTGTTAAAATTTTTTTTTAATAAATTTTTAACTGGTTACTTAATATAAAATATTACGGTTACAATATATATATATATATATATATATATATATATATATATATACAGGGTGACCCATTTTAACTTAGGCAGCCAAATAACTCGAAAAATAAGCAAGATAGAGAAAAATGTTTTAGACAAAAGTTGTATGATTTCGAGGGGGCCATAAGATGGTATCATTGGTTTGACCTTGAAGAGTCATTTGAAGGTCACGTGAAGGTCACTTCAATTTTTTTAAATGGAACATCCTATATATTTTTGTACATTCTTGTAGCTCATCTCGAGAGCTTTCCAAAACACTATAATTAAGTACATTTTCGTTAAGTACTTTTTGAGTTATGAGGCTTGAAATAATTTCTTAATTTTACATAAACCGTAAAATATCTTGTAAAATATTCATTTTTCGATTACCTTACCTTAATAGTTTTATGTACAAAATAATGAGAGGAATCAATTGGTGTAAAGAAAACACATAGTTGTTTCGAAGAAAAAATATGTAATTTGCAATTAACAATTCCATATTTTTTCTTAAAAACAACTATGTGTTTTCTTTACACCAATTGATTCCTCTCATTATTTTGTACATAAAAGTATTAAGGTAAGATAATCGAAAAATGAATATTTTACAAGATATTTTACGGTTTATGTAAAATTAAGAAATTATTTCAAGCATCATAACTCAAAAAGTACTTAACGGAAAGGTACTTAATTATAGTGTTTTGGAAAGCTCTCGAAATAAGCTACAAGAATGTACAAAAATATATAGGGTATTCCATTTAAAAAAATTGAAGTGACCTTCACGTGACCTTCAAATGACTCTTCAAGGTCAAACCAATGATACCATCTTATGGCCCCCACGAAACCATACAACTTTTGTCTAAAACATTTTTCTCTATCTTGCTTATTTTTCGAGTTATTTGGCTGCCTAAGTTAAAATGGGTCACCCTGTATACAGGGTGTTTCATTTTAATCCGACCAGTCGAATATCTCGAAAACCAAGCCCGGGAGAGAAAAATATTTCAGACAAAAGTTATTTGGTTTCGAGGGGGCCATAAGACGGTATCATTGGTTTGACCTTGAAGAGTCATTTGAAGGTCACGTGAAGGTCACTTCAATTTTTTTAAATGGAACACCCTATATATTTTTGCACACTCTTGTAGCTTATTTCGAGAGCTTTCCAAAACACTATCATTAAGTACCTTTTCGTTAAGTACTTTTTGAGTTATGAGGGTTGAAATAATTTCATAATTTTACATAAACCGTAAAATATCTTGTAAAATATTCACTTTTCGATTATCTTACCTTAATACTTTTATGTACAAAATAATGAGAGGAATCAATTGGTGTAAAAAAAACACATAGTTGTTTTTAAGAAAAAATATGGAATTGTTAATTGCAAATTACATATTTTTTCTTCAAAACAACTATGTGTTTTCTTTACACCAATTGATTCCTCTCATTATTTTGTACGTAAAAGTATTAAGGTAAGATAATCGAAAAATGAATATTTTACTAGATATTTTACGGTTTATGTAGAATTAAGAAATTATTTCAAGCCTCATAACTCAAAAAGTACTTAACGAAAAGGTACTTAATTATAGTGTTTTGGAAAGCTCTCGATGTCAGCTACAAGAATGTGCAAAAATATATAGGGTATTCCATTTAAGAAATTTAAGGTGACCTTTATGTGACCTTCAAATGACTGTTTAAGGTCAAATCATTGTCACTATCTTATGGCCCCCTCGAAACCAAACAACTTTTGTCTGAAATATTTTTCTCTCCCGGGCTTGGTTTTCGAGATATTCGACTGGTCGGATTAAAATGAAACACCCTGTATATATATACAGGGTGGGCCATTTTAATCTATGCACCCAAATTTCTTTGTACCTAAGACAGATACGGAAAAATGATTCAGACAAAAGTTTTATGGTTTCGAGGGGGCCATAAGATGGTATCATTTGTTTGATCTTGAAGAGTTATTTGAAGGTCACATGAAGGTCACCTTTAATTTCCTAAATGGAACCTACTATTTGTCATTGCATATTCTTGTAGCTTATCTCGAGAGCTTTCCAAAACACTATAATTAAGTACTTTTTTGTTAAGTACTTTTTGAGTTATGAGGCTTGAAATAATTTCTTAATTTTACATAAACCGTAAAATATCTTATAAAATATTCATTTTTCGATTATCTTACCTTAATACTTTTATGTACAAAATAATGAGAGGAATCAATTGGTGTAAAGAAAACACATAGTTGTTTTTAAGAAAAAATATGGAATTGTTAATTGCAAATTACATATTTTTTCTTCAAAACAACTATGTGTCTTTTTTTACACCAGTTGATTCCTCTCATTATTTTGTACATAAAAGTATTAAGATAAGATAATCGAAAAATGAATATTTTACAAGATATTTTACGGTTTATGTAAAATTAAGAAATTATTTCAAGCCTCATAACTCAAAAAGTACTTAACGAAAAAGTACTTAATTATAGTGTTTTGGAAAGCCCTCGAGATAAGCTACAAGAATATGCAATGACAAATAGTAGGTTCCATTTAAGAAATTGAAGGTGACCTTCATGTGACCTTCAAATAACTCTTCAAGGTCAAACCAATGATACCATCTTATGGCCCCCTCGAAACCATAAAACTTTTGTCTGAAACATTTTTCTCTAAAATGCTTTGTTTCCGAAATAATTGCGTGCGTTAATTAAAATGGCTCACCCTATATATATATATATATATATATATATATATGTATATGTATATACAGGGTGTGTCATTTTAAGTGATGCAGCTGAATATCTCTTAAAGTAAAAGAGATTGGGAAAAATTTTTCAGACAGTTGTTTTATGGTTCCGAGGGGAGCAGAAGTTGGTCATATCAATTTAATTGTAGGTGGCGCCACTTTCGAGATTTCTGCATGGCGGCCATCTTTTTTAATGGCAATCGATTTTTTGTTCTAGTGAATGTTGTAGCTGGCATTGAGACGAATACAACGGTTTTATATTTTTTGAAATTGTGTCATTTTTCACTGAATTACAGTGTTCCAAAGTTAATAATTAAAGTAAATAAAAAGCTTCCACCCCCATACAGTGTGCGTATTTCGTGACTCTGAACCGCCCTTCGCCTCTCTCTCTCTCTCTCTCTCTCTCTCTCTCTCTCTCTCTCTCTCTCTCTCTCTCTGTGTGCGTGTGTGTTGTTTCTATCCGTTATTTGGACTGATTCTGTTTGATGGTCAATCAGCTCCAGACTACTTGACACGCATTTTCCCGTGCTTAGCATTACCCAGGATGAACGACGTGGACGTGGCGGGGTTTTCATCCCTTTGGGGTGTTTGATTTACGTGAGTCCCCTTGCTTCTCACGATTCGGGATGCTTGATTTACGTGAGTCCCCTTGCCTCTCACGATTCGGGGTGTTTGATTTACGTGTGCATGTGTGTGTGTGTGTGTGTGTGCGCGCGTGTGTGTATCATAAATTAAGAAATCTCGAAAGTGGCGCCACCTACAATTAAATTGATATGACCAACTTCTGCTCCCCTTGGAACCATAAAACTATTGTCTGAAACATTTTTTCCAATCTCTTTTACTTTAAGAGATATTCAGTTGCATCACTTAAAATGACACCCTGTATATACAGGGTGATTCTAAATAACTTTATGTTTTTGCAAAAACATAATCTTGACCGAATTCTAAGACGATTTTTCCTTTGGCAAAATTTCGTCCAAAGCTTAGGTTTTGAATTATTAAAAGAAGTAGTTAACGTATGACGGGTCGAATACAAGAGGCAGGCAAGGGTGGCGCGATTCATCGTCAGACGCGGGTGCTTACGCGGGGCGCCTGCTGCGATCAGCTGGTCGCTATACTATGCACGGACATACATGCGAATACATACATTCTCTTTCTCTCCTCTCTCTCTCTCTCTCTCTCTCTCTCTCTCATTCGCTCACTTACCCGTGGTTTTTTTTTTTTTTTTTTTACGAGGGGAAAATGCATTTTATGCATACTCACCGGTCGGTCCGGTGAGTTATGTGGGACTCGAGTACCAAGTCTAATTATCAACTCGGTACTCCCTACCCACTAAAAACCCCTCTCTTTTCACGAATTTCCTTTGACACACTGTCCCTCTGACTTCCCGAGATCTGTTTTCATATAACGTCAAAAAATAGTTATTATTACCTTGTTCGATGACTTTTGATGTATTGCTGTAATTGCTTGAAGGAGAAATGAATTTTCCGATAGATCGTACGTTCTCAAATTTAACGTAGATATCACGTTGCAAAAGACAAGAAATCCACACTAAATTATTAACTGAAAGTTTTTCTTCTTTCATGAACTGTATTCTTTTATAAACTTTAACGTAATCACATTTATTTACTCACTCGATGAGACGAGAAATTTACTAATGACTCTATCACTAATCACTATTAATCACTGTCGAATAATAACTGTTGGCGATTAAAAATCACTCGATGAAAGAAACACGCGCGGACACGTTACTACACGACGCGACGACGCGACAATGCGACGATAATTACTCGGCGACTGCAAGCAGTTTTTTGTCATGGTAGGTTGCGGTAGGTGAAGGTACTACCGGCGCTATTGAACGCGATCATGTGTTCGATTGAAGAATGCGGTAAACATAATGAACATTTAACATATTAATATTATTATTATCATGAATGTGTGTGATATCCATACATCGTATGATATCTATTTAAAAATTAATTAGATTAAATAAGTGTTTTTAAAATATTTATTACTTTTACTATTATCTTAAATAAATATTTAATATTAATATTTTATATGATAATAGTAAAAGTAATAAAAGTAGTAAGACTAGGAGAGTTCTAACGCAGGGATCTCAGGGGGGGGGTGAGTGGCGAGGAGGAACCGCGGCGGGGGGGTGACGTCACGTGCGGGGGGTGACGTCACGTGCGCGGGTGATGTCATGTGCGGGGGGTGACGTCACGTGCGGGGGAGGGGTGATGTCACGCGCGGGGAAGGGGGATCCGCGGCGCGAGCGATGTACGAGGGGGTCCGCGCGGGTAGGGGGGATCCGCGGCGCGAGCGATGGACGAGGGGGTCCGCGCGGGTAGGGGGGATTCGCGGCGCGAGCGATGGACGAGGGGGTCCGCGCGGGGAAGGGGGATCCGCGGAAAATGCTTGGAAAGAAGACGGTGGTGTGAGAAGGATAGCGCTACGTGTGGGAAAAGGATAGCGCTAAGTGTGTGTGAAGAGGACAGTGCGACAAGGATGTCATCAACGTGTGACAAGGATGACATCAACGTATGACAAGGCTGGCGTCAACGTGGGACAAGGACGACGCATTGTAAGATGCTGCATAGGTGGGAGAAGGACGACGCAAAGGTAAGTGAGTGAGCGACGAGCATATAAAAAAGAGAGAACGATAATATCGCGAGACAACGTGTACGAAAGAGAACGATATTGCAAGAGCAACATGTGCGAGAGAGAACGATAGCGCGAAGAGAACGCATACGAAAGAGAACTATAATATCGCGAGACTTAGAACGATAATAGCGCGAGAACAACGCGTGCGAGAGAGAACGATATTGCGAGAACAACGCGTGCGAGAGAGAACGAAGGTATCGCGAGACTTACAACTAACGCGCGAGAGAGAACGCAACGAAGATATCGCTATACTTACAACTAGCGCAAGAGAGATAGAGACGCAAGGGATGGGAGCGCAAGGAGAGGCGCGTAAATAAATACTTTTTCTAAATTAAAATATAAAATTTATTTTAAAATGTGTGTGTGTGTAAATACATTTATGTGTGTGTGTGTGTGTCTATGCTTAATATAATATATAATAAAAGATATAAGATAAAATTTTAAAAATATAATATATATAATAGTAATATAATAAAATATAAAAATATATATACATATATATATATATATATGTGGGGGCGGATGCGCCGGGCTAAGGGGGAGGCCGCTCCTACAACAGAAAAAAGATGCTGCGTTAATAGAAGTATATTACGATAAGATTTATAAAAAGAAAAAAAAAACTTACATCTATCCATCCATTCCTGTTCCTCTTCTTCCTGCTCCTCCTGTTCTCTTTCTTCATCCTGCTCATCATTCTCCTCCTCTTCCTCCTCTTCTCTTTCATCTTCCTCCTCCTACTCCTCTTCCTCTATTACCCAATTTCTTGCACCCATTCCTCTTCTATTTCATCGTAGGGCTCTTCCCCGAAGAGCCGCCGCAGGTCGAAAATATCTTCGACCTGGCGACTCTCCGGGGTGTCGCCCCACATATAGGAGAAATGGCTTCTCCTCGCCCGGCGCACCACCCGCACCCACTGACGGTGCTCAACGTTTACGAATCCAGGTATCCGGACTTCATCCTGAACCTATATCAAAAATATTTATTTATAAAATATAATTAATATAAATACACAAATTTTTTTTTACAAAATAATCAAAAAACGATACTTACATTCCACAGGAACATCAGCTTTAGGAGCACGATGCATAATAAGTCGAATATTTTTTTTTTCCATTGGGGGTAAACGTTTACACGATCCATTTTTTAAAATATAACTTCTTAACACACTTTCAATCTCTTCTTGCACTGCTAAACTCTTTCTGATGAGAGAACGAGGTCTCGGCACGAGATTTTATAGTAGAGATGTGGCATTATCACCATATCAAAAACGCGTCGTAAGACAAAAGTACGGTCCCATGAAACTCAGCGTGGTATATAATATAATATTAATATTATCATATCGCGACTTTGTGAGGAGACAGTCGTCTCGGTACGAAACTTTAGAATAGGGACATATCATTATCGCTTTACCAAAAACGCGCCGTAAGACAAAAGTATGCATGTTCCCATGCAACTTAGCATGATATAATATAACATTATAATATAATGCGTCAACCCTGCTCGAACGGTCATCGAACGGAAATGAACGCCCGTCGAACGACTATCGAACGACAATTGAACGGTCATCGAACGGTAATTGAACGGTTGTTGAACGGAAATGAACGGTAATTGAACGGTTGTTGAACGGAAACGAACGGCTATCGAACGGTAATTGAACGGTCATCGAACGGAAATGAACGACCGTCGAACGGTCAGCGAACGGAAACGAACGACTGTCGAACGGCTATCGAACGGTAATTGAACGCCCGTCGAACGGAAACGAACGCCCGTTGAACGGCTGTCGAACGGAAACGAACAGCTATCAAACGCCCGTCGAACGGAAACGAACGCCCGTTGAACGGAAATGAACGGTCATCGAACGCCCGTCGAACTGAAACGAACGCTCGTCAAACGGAAATGAACGGTAATTGAACGCCCGTCGAACGGTCATCGAACGGAAATGAACGGTCATCAAACGACCGTCGAACGGAAACGAACGCTCGTCGAACGGGAATGAACGGTCATCGAACGACAATTGAACGCTCGTCGAACGGAAACGAACGCTCGTCAAACGGAAATCAACGACTATCGAACGCAAAACTATATTCAATTATCAAATATTTAAATGTATTACAATGTATCACCATGTATCGAAATACAATATCTGTGGCAGCTGTGTCACGTACGAAAACACGATACTGCGCACGTACATAGATAGAGATGAGGAAAGAAAGGAGAGAATAAGAAAGACGATAAAAGTATATTGCATCATCAATTTATTATAAATATGGATTCGATGAATCATTATCATGATGTTTCAACCACCAATTATAAATCTTAAATACATTTTGTAAAGCGCAATTTTTTACATGATTTTCACAACGCACAGTATTCTTAACATCTAACTTATTTGAAGAAGCTACATCCTCATAGTCTGTATCCAAAATTTCGATAATCACATCGTTTCTCGCATCATTGTCCAGTATATCGGCTAACTATTGCCGTTTTTCATGTCTTTTAACGTACACGAGAGGTGACGCATCATCATCCTCCCCCGTTGCACCCATCACCGCCGTCGTAATTAAACGTTTCGACTTCCAATATGAAACGTGTCCATCATTCCACGATAATCCATGGTGATTTTTCATCAGCCATAAAACCTGACATCTCTCAGATTTTGTGAGCGTGTGCCATGGTTCGGGACATGTAAAAATGTAATGAGAAAGTACGGATCCCTTTCTCAGAACCGCAGCTTCCTTCACGACAAAATTTTTCCCAACGATAAATCCTTGTAGATCCACAAACGTTGGCACAGCCATGATGACAAGATCCGATCGCAGACTGATGTCGATCGTCAAACATCTCAATCTTTTATATATTTTTTTCATATGCAATGGAGGGGATATTTGCTGACTTATGTAATTTTACGGACTACATTGGTCAATGGATTATATTCGACAACCCGATCGTGCAAGATGAGACAATAGGCGGTAGTATTCGCCGGTATATTTTCCCTGCATTCAAACTCTATTCTCACGTCCACGGTAGCAGTTTTGACAGACTCGTTTTGTCGCGAGCAATCAATGACCGCGAGAGGACCGCAATGTAGAAACTTTGAAATGGTTAATAGCGTGGTGCTGTTATCGCATCCATAATAAGATTTGCGAAAACGAGAGTACATGTCGAATAGGACGGCGAATCTATTTTTTTCAAAATCTACATTTAAATCATCATAGGGATAAAATTCCGAGTTTAAATAGAGTTTAACGTTGGTCAATTTGCAGTCATCGAATAATGTAACATCTTGTGACACCGAATTCTTTTTACCAGTTTGCAGTGCAAAGATCACGTATCGTGGTTTCTCTAGCTGGGAGGTGGCTTTCACGGTCCACGAATGCTTAGTCGTGCTATGTAGCAGAGGAAATTCATATAGATCCCAAGATCGGAAACTCATGTTCAAGTATCGTCCGCTTTCCAACATTCGCAACATCGACAATTTATTAATCTCGTTCAATATTACATGTGGCATACGCCACTGTATCTTGAGTAATTCAATCTCAGCTTCCGACGATGGATGTCCGAATAGACAATTATTATCGTTGCGCGAACGTATCAAAATCAATTCGTGACGAGCGTTAATCACAACGCGTTTATAATCTTCGCAAAATCCCAGCAACATGTTGAGCGGTACGCAATAGTTGAAATAATTTTTGTCACCATTGTAGGTCAAATCCCACGCAGCGTTCTTCAAGTTTATACTTTTCTGGTGCGTTAGAGAGACATAATTTTTGAGCGTCGAAGTTATTCCAACATTTCTGTTGCGATCAATCTCTACTCCGTCGAGTTCGTATCGAAGCTCATCAAACATGAATGCGGCGCAATTGTTTCCCAATACAACCTTCATTTCGTCATTCGCTTTACGCACATTAAACCTTCCCTCGATGTAAAGAAAGCTTTCACACGGTAACGTGTACAAATCCTGATGTTGTATAGGTATTCGTATCTCATCGCTGTATCCAAGCGTCGTATTGGCGTACAGATTGTACGTATGAGTCTCAATCTTGACTATGCGATCATCAAAGACTGACTCACCGACGATATTCAAAATATCAATCATTCTTTTCGTACGATGAATCCCAATGATTTTAAAAATTCACGATTCAACGCGATCAGCTTCTTCTTAACGGCTATCTTATTATTGTCACCCGATACCGCAATAGTATTGTCCCTCGTAAAAGTATTGTCTCTCGCGTGCTCCGTTTCGTTCAGCACGAGCATACTATGTTTGTCGCCGCCGTATATGCAATCTTACGGTAATTTCCTCTCCTCGAAAATCGAGCAATCGACCTCTTTGATGCACAATACGTATCGTTAAATCCGTAATGCTCCGTACGATGATCGGCAGATAAATGATCTGTGCCGGCGTTTCCGATATCTTATATCCTGGCGGTACGCTCGGTGAAAATTCATGTATCGTGTGTACGCGCATGCCATTGCTGTACGCACCAGTAGTCACGTTACATTCTATACGAATAATATTTACGTTTATAATATTAACCGGTTCGTCCGATTCGTACCACTTGCGAGGTTGCAATATACGATTCGATGAGAATCCAAGCAAGGATCTTACATTGTCGGGTTTGGTAAAGTTTATTCTGTAGGTGCATTTGATTTCGCTCCTTAGTGTGCTATGATTGGCGCGGAGCGCTATTGGATATTCCTCATCGTAATCGTTTTCAATATCTCTGGAAAGGTGTTCATCTTGCAAAATTGCGCGTTTGAGATAGTCATTTATAGCGTGCAATTCGTACGAGCCTTCGGGAATCGTAATTTCCTTGTCGTCGTTGCCAAAGTAAAATTTATTATTCGAAAAATTTACGTTCGGAATCGTATGATAAGTTTCAAAATCAGTTAATCCAAGCTCGTAATCGGCATCGGTCAAATCTATAGCGGGAAAATAGCTTACAGCGAGAACGCTGCTTCTGCCAGTCAACGTAAGTGTCAGTGACATGTCGAACGAATACTGAGTCGTGACGATGGATTGTTAGGCTTTAAATTGATCGTCGACTGTTTGAAGAAATTTTAAACACAACTGTCCACAGATGCTCTGATTGTAACTTTGATAAGATGCGTAATTGTATTCAATTTTCACTCGTCCGAAATATCGCACAAGTTCCTTGGGTAGTCGAAGATTTCCAAAACTGTCGAAATATACGACACGATCTCCCCTCTTTGCGTACGCTACCCAATGAGTACCGGGACCATCAACGTCATCCAAATTGACGATACCACTCTCGTTTCATCGTACACCGTTTATCGGTAAATTATTGCGCATGAAAACACCTCTAAAGAAAGATATGTGCATACGTTTCGCCAATTGTTCCAAGTGCACGTTAGTTGTCGCACCCGTAGGCATTTTTAATGTTTTTTCGACGTTTTTTTTTTCTCTTAGACTTTGTTGAGAATCCCTGTCCACGCTTGTATGGAGCGAGATAAAGTCCGCGACCTTCCATAGCGCGATTGTGACGCTGCAACTCTTCCAGCTGACGTTGCGCCGCCTTGCTATCGTTTACCGCCTTTGCGATTCCCGCCGCACCGCCGGCCAAAGAATCGACAACTCCCAACAACGGTAAAAGTGGTAAAATACCACCGCGTTTCGCTACTGGAAGTATTCGTTTTTTCCTCCTCTTTGTCGTCGATGGCTTTTTCATCCCCATGCCGAGTTTTGTCTTTGCCTTCATTGCCGCTCAAACAGTCGTAGCGGCTGCTCTTTCCCCAAGAGTCGAATCCCTCGCGGTAATGCGTTCTCGCGCTCTTGCAGCTAGTATGCGATCCGCGACGTGTCGTTGACCGAGGTCGTTGCTTCGCGAGTAAGCAATGTCGTGCTCGCGACAAGCGGCGTCCAATGGATTGATGCCTCGATCGCCTCTAGCTAATCGTTTCTCTAATCGAGTTCCCGGGCCGCAAAACTGATAACCGGGAATATGTAATTCGATGGGAAGCGCGTTTATCGCACGATTTAAGAGACCGCTACCTTTTACGATTCTCGCTGACATTCGTAGCAATCTTTTATTAACGGTGGCGGACCGTCGATGTGTGTTCGCTGCCACGGCTGATTGTAATGTCGCATGCACGAACGATATTGTCGAACCTCCGAATCAGCCTTTATATATTCTGGAAGCTTGTCCCACAATCGTTCCACGTAATCACCAAAATTTTGCAGTAAAACAATCTTTGGGATATACTGCAGTTGTTCAGCGGTAAGTCAGAGAATGTCTCTGTTATTCGACAGAAGGAGAAACATTTTTGATACTGAGCGGTTTCGAGTTGAGACACCTCTATAAATAGGTCTCCCTCCTCGTGATCATTCGCAAAATTGATTCGAAAGAGAAAACATGCGGTTCGTGCGACAAGCGCGGATAATCAAAGTATCAAATTTCGACGATAGACTAATATCGGAGAAAAAAGTACGCAAGCATGGAAACATGCTACCGACTACTATACGCGGTATCGTTTGCGGCCCTTCAAACTGCGGTAAGACAAACGTGTTGATTAGTTTGATAGAAAGTCTGTACGGTGTACGTTTCGAGGACGTGTACGTATACTCGAAATCGCTTCAACAACCGAAATATAGATACTTGGAAAATTTATTAGCACCTATAGACGAAATTGGTTATTTCACATTCTCTAATAACAGCGATGTCATTCCACCGAACGAGGCGCTTCCGAATTCCATCTTTATCTTTGATGACGTGGCATGTGACAAGCAAGATACGATAAGAGAGTACTTTGCAATGGGTCGACACTCGAGCGTCAACTGTTTCTATCTTTGTCAAACGTACGCCAAGATACCTAAGCATCTTATACGCGACAATGCGAATCTTTTGATTTTATTTAAACAAGACGGCACAAACTTGAAACATGTGTACAACGATCATGTAAATACCGACATGTCTTACGACGATTTCCGCGCATTGTGTCAGAAATGTTGGCAACGCAAATATGGCTTCGTAGTCATTGATAAAGACAGCATGTTGATCAATGGACGATATAGAAGAGGATTTAATGATTTCGCGATACCGTAAAGCGATCAGTCGTCATCGACACATCGATCGAGCATCATGAACGGTGATCGTGAAAAGATTACGAGAGAGATTGCAAAAACGAGCGAATCAATTCGCAAAAAATATCGCGCTTTGAAAACCGGCAAACGCTGGTAAAATGGAGGAAGACGTTGCATTGGAAAGACAATTTAAGCCAATTACCGAACCTTTAAAACAGCTTGTCGAAAATACTGTGGAATCTGATGCGCCGAAAATCGAACCATTGAGTTTGACGTTTGGAGAGAAGCACGAGGAAAAAATAAAAGAGTCAAAGCAAGGAATAAAGCGAGCACGGATAAATATGCCGATAAACGATTCGCCGATATATTCGACACCGAATCGATCAAAACGAAGGAAACAATTTTCTAATATGGCTACTGTTTCTACTCCGATAAAAGTACAACCGCGTCAAACAATGCCATCCCCATCCGTCGAAGAAATTTACGAGACCACGCCCGATTCGTTTGTAACATCGGTCCGACACGAATTAGAAACGTCCGAAGGTCAGAAAACGTTCCGAGATCATTTTGGTCCACTAGCGCAAAAATATATAGGAGTTATCATGAGTGTTGATAAAAATAAGAGTATGGATTACGTCTACGGTGTTAAATTTACCAGCGAAGGAATGATGCTCGGTGATAAACGTTTCGATGTGGACATGGAAGATAATATAATTATCGATGGAATAAAATATACGGGAACCGAAGGTATCTACGATTTGATTTTTAAAAATATTCCCAATCATAAAAAATACACTCAAGACAATTTGTATAAATATCAAAGTATATTAAAAGCAACAAATGCGCATAAACGTCACAACAAAGTTAATAATCCTATTAAAAGTAATAAAGGATACAAGTACAAATATATAATTGCACCATTATTCCCCGATAGAAAGGTGGGAAGAGGTATAAACGCGCCGCGCACCATGACGCTAAGCGACAACATGATCGATTATGTGCATTGGAACGATCCCAACGAATTGGTAGATCGTTTGCGATTGCTGGACGCTTCGCGACGAGCCGGCAACAATGCTCACGACAATGAAATCTTGTCAATTATCGAAGAACTTCGCGAGGCTGGCATTATTATAAATTAAACTATGCGTCGACGATACGTGTCATTCGATCAAAGTTCTCGGTACCGAAATGTCGATTAATAAATTTGGATTATCACTCGGAACGTCTATAATTTGTACTATCAATGGAATGGATTATTGAGAAATTACGTTCGCGATAACGCTCTCTGCCAGACTACTACAGGCTTTGATGCAAGGTCGCGCAAGATTCAACGTGTAGCGCAACCAGAAACTGATACTGACGCCGTCAACAAACGATACGTGGATAAACTTTTGAGAGATCGACAGGGAGAAATTGAGCAAAAAATTATCGCGCTCGAAACAAACGTGCAGGCGCTACGAATAATGATGGACGAGATAAAGAATGTGCTGAGATATGCAACATCTGACTCGACACAGTAAACGAGACATACTAATATCGCAATATTAATTATGCCTCGATCAAACGTGCGAAAGAAGAAAAACACCTCCGAAAAGCGACAACTTGTCGAGGAACTACATGCTCCGGCGAGAAGAAATTTTCCACGAAGACGCGTCATTGTACGCGGATACGACGATCTGTGGCAGGCGGACGTGGTCGACATGCGTTCGTACTCTCGACTCAACAATGGTCATAAATACATACTCACAGTTATCGATGTGTTAAGCAAGTATGCGTGGGCCGTACCGCTCAAGAGTAAGAGCGGAAACGAAATGTCTGAAACGATCGCAAAGATTATTGGAGATGATAAAAGGTGTCCGAAAAATTTTGAAACCGACAGAGGAAAAGAATTTTACAACGCGAGTGTGCAGAAACTCATGAAGAAACACAACATTAATCATTACTCGACGTATTCCGTTATGAAAGCCTCGGTCGTGGAACGATTCAATCGTACTTTGAAAAACAATATGTGGAAAATGTTTACGCTCAACGGAAATTACAAATGGATCGACGAGCTATCTCGACTCGTTGCAGAGTACAATACGCGAAAACATCGCACCATCGGTATGAGACCTGCCGACGTCACTCCACCGATCGCCGAAAAACTTTTAAATACGGTGTATAGTAACGTAAAAATTGCGGCTCCGACAAAATTTAAAGTAGGCGATTCTGTACGCGTGAGTAAATACAAGACCATCTTTGAAAAAGGTTTCACACCTAATTGGACGACCGAAGTTTTTAAGATTGTCGAGGTGCAGAAAACTAATCCCGTGACATTCATACTCGAAGATTCGCGTGGAGATCCCGTCGCTGGAGGATTCTATGAATACGAATTACAACGCGTCGCTAATCCCGACGTACATCTCGTGAAAAAAATTTTGCGGGAAAAGGGTGATGACGTATACGTGAAATGGTTGGGAATGGATAAATCATACAACTCTTGGATTTATAAAAATAATGTATTATAAATATTTATTAAAATATATAAAATATGTGTATAAAAAATATAAAATTTATTAAAATATAAAATGTATAAAATATAAAAATATATACATGGTTATTTACAAAATATACAATTAATAATAAATAAAATATACATTTATTTACAATGGTATTCTGTAATGTCCCCACGGTAACGTATTGGTGGTTTCGGGTACGATATATCGCTTATCGTCGTACGGACTTAGAGCAATTTTCGTCTCACAGATCGTGTATACTTGGTGCAGTTTAGATCGTATACACGACTGCTGACGCGTCATTTCAATTTCTTCGTTTAAACACCGCGTGTAATCGTCAAACGTTATCGTTCTCGCGACAACGTTACTCTTGACACCTTTAACTTTCTTTGTGTCCTTTTTCCCATTCACTCGTAACGCGTACATCTTTGCTCTGAGCCCAACGAATTCGGTCATTATGGTACCGTTGTTTTCGTCCTTCATGCCCGGTACCTTTTTATTTACAAGCGGTATATCGTACGCATTATCCACCGCATAATCGCTCGTGTCGAATCTGATGATATCACACTTCATATTCTCATACACATCCGCGCACTCAATGTGATATATGAGACTATCCGTATCGGTGTACATTACCCGGCATTTGTCGCGATACATTGGCGTCATATACTCGTGATGAAATTCGTACAAACATGTCTTGGATATGTCGAGTATGCACATACCCACGTAAATCGGTTTCTAGAATTTCACCTCGAGTTTGTGCAATTCCACAGCGATTAAGTTTTCTGAAAAAATGCTTCTGCTGTGGAAATTTGGTTTCGCGATCATCGCCTCTGCGCCGTACCGACCATCCCACTTTGTTAATAATTTAACATCGACACGATTGCGCACATTTTCCATCGTTTTACCAAACACCGCATTGTTCATTAATTTATATAAATTTTTTTCGAAATCATTTTTAGCCAATGTTCTAAAATGTGTATTTAGTTCTATGTAATTTCGAGGCCAGGGAGATTGTGAAAACTGTAAAATTCGATGTATTTTTGTTACGCGAAGACCGTGACGCGTACACTGCTGCAGGTTGCGGTAGTGTATCACGTAACGCTTCTTATCATATAATGTTGCAAGCAGTTTGAATTCCCGCTTGCCAGGTGGTTTGTCGCGTGTCGGGCAAAACGGTAGGTCAGTGTGCGCATCGTGAAGATGTTGCGGGTACTCGAGGTCCACTTCGAGGACATAGCCTGTAGGCGAATCTAGCGCGATGGATGATACGTCAAAATTGGATACGTCATCGACCCATCGAAAATCGGCGTAAGGCAACGGTTGACACATTGCCCATCCATACAAATTATTTACATCAAAGTACATCAGGTACGATGATGGTTTCGATGGATCGTACGACTCCATGTACTTGTTATTAGCGCGAGCGTATCTACCCGAACATTGATTCAGACCGCCGCGTATACCACGTTCGATGAACATAACCATGTCGATGTCGGTAAGCAACTCGAACGTAATTTTCGTATGCTTCAACATGGTATCCCACGTGTATCCGGGGAGAGTATAGTAATACGCGGGGTCGAGTCCGTAACTTTCGATGCAACTATCTCGAAAGTTTTCGAAAATGTCGGCTAATAACAAGACATCAATTTTGAGGTACAAGTCGCTATATTCGCCTAGCGTCCGAATGGAGAATCGCGTCCAGATGTTCTCGGCGTGCGCGTAATCGGTCTCGGATACAGTGTCACCGGTCAAGGAACTGTAAAATGATTCGCGCGGTGGTAAACACGTATCTTGCAACTTATCTACCGAGTCGATGTATTCGTACGGAAATACACCTTTTCGCGTTAACAAATTGAAATTTTCTGTTGATAAATTTTGAAATTCTGATTTTAAAATTTTGAGTTTGTCTTTATCCAAAAATGATGCCAATTTATCGAGACTCGATGCGAGAAATTTGAATGAATCGATGAAGCGTAATTTTACATGAGTTTTTGATTCTTCATCCATACAAACATCTTTTGTGAACGAAATATATTTCTCTTTAGTTATCGGAAGTCGGCCTCGATTTTCCCTTCGAACGATGTGGCTACTTCCTCGATAATAAGTGCAAATCGTAACTGGATAAATTATGAAATACTATGGGAATACAAAAAGATTCTTTATAATTTAAATTACAATTTGAGTGTGCTGGACCTCTGTACCGTCCGGTCAGATGGCAATGATCGCGAACGCGTGTATCGTCTTGCACGAACGGTTTTTCGCATATATGACATTGAGTGGCGCTATGGAATTTCTCCCACTCTTCGGACGTCAAATCTACCATGGGGACATTTGTTTTTAAAATATTTTTTACACGTAACGCTAAATTTTTGAGGTCTGCGGCGAACCATGCTATACAATCGGCGCTACGACGCGAATGATACGCCGATAAAGATTCGTCGTATGAACAATGTACATAGTAAGCTATGTTAAATACTTGGTGATATTGGTACAATTTTTGTTGTTCTTCCTCCATCTTGGCCAGAACACATTCCAAGTCGCCGTAGACCACGAATGGAAGCCGCTCCTTCCGATTAAAGTTGTTGAACTCGAGCCACTTGTCCTTATCGCTCGGCAATCGGATAGCGCAATCGTTCATCTTTCCGCAGTCGACCGTATGCGACTGCAACTTGGCATTCGAATTAAAATAATGCAGGCATCTGTAAAAGAAAAATTTTTTAAAGATTTATATAATAAAGTGTATAACCTATAATTATTCAAATAATATAAATTAAACTTACCGATCGCAGATATATCTTTGACCGTTGTGTTTGCTCAATTGTGAGCTCACGAGCCGGGATAAATTCTTAATCCATGCAAAATGTCCAACGCTGTTGTCGTCTTCAATATACAGCAAGTTGATATGCTTGTCCCGCTTCTGCTGCGAAAGACGCATCGGGACAATGCTGTTCTTGTCTTCGATGCTGTACACATTTATAGAAATATCATTGGCAAGTTCAAAATTTTTTATTTGGTTCACAGTCACTGGAAACTCAATGTCCCGGAGATTCAGTACTGTCGTGTAATGCGGATACGATGATTCCCGATTCGTGTCTCTTTCAGCGGGGTATAGTGCGGCGACCACTGCCCACGCGAAACATGCATTGTCTCTGGATTGTACATTAATCACCGCTCTTTTCATCATAATCTCCCGCGGTAATTTGATGTAACATCCCGCACGCATAGGATTATACTTATTTATATTTACAGTTAAATTTAGTATTCGCGACAGTACCCACCCGCTATCGCGTTCCTGAAACTCTTCCAGAGACGCTATGGTGGGTTCGATAACGCGCCGTTCGTACCACTCGCGTAAATCGGATGTGCGAAAGAGTTCATAGTTTCTCGTATTGATACTTTTGTTGGCGCGTTTATCTCCAGCCACGAATTCACCGTTAAATATAGTGTTCACTTTCACATTATAATGTTTTTTCATAACGTCCTGCACATGTTCTATCACAATGTCTTTGGCGTCATCGAGAAATTGGCGAGGTTCGATGTGATTATAGTTTATCACCGCACCAGTCGATACGCGACTCTCGAACGCTGTATCAATCTCACGCTACATAAGTCCATTTTGACGCGCACTACACCCGCACCCGCGTGTACGAAACGTCCACGTACCAAATTTTTCAACCCTTCGAGGCGCGCGATCTGAGCAATCAGCGATTGTCGATTTCCGATCGATAATCGCGGTCGCTTGATACGACTTTGCTCTTCCAACGACTCGATGTATTGGTCGCATCGTTGCTCCCACACAATGTAGTCTTCCAGCGAATCAATCAATGTGGATTGCTCTCGCAAATTTTGTTCCTCCATATTGTATCAGACTTGCGAAAAGCGCTTCCCAATGATAGATCCGGATGTACTTTAGCGAAAATACTGGCAGGGTGTGCCTCTTTATCATGATTTATACAGGGCGATCCCGAAAAATGTTCTGTCTGTAAAATCACGTATTCCTGACACCATTCTAAGACAATTTTTCCTTTGGCAAAATTTCGTGCAAAGCATAGTTTTTGAAATATTAAAGGAAGTAGTTAACGTATGACGGGTCGAATACAAGAGGCAGGCAAGGGTGGCGCGATTCACCGTCAGACGCGGGTGCTTACGCGGGGCGCCTGCTGCGATCAGCTGGTCGCTATACTATGCACGGACATACATGCGAATACATACATTCTCTTTCTCTCCTCTCTCTCTCTCTCTCTCTCTCTCTCTCATTCGCTCACTTACCCGTGGTTTTTTTTTTTTTTTTTTACGAGGGGAAAATGCATTTTATGCATACTCACCGGTCGGTCCGGTGAGTTATGTGGGACTCGAGTACCAAGTCTAATTATCAACTCGGTACTCCCTACCCACTAAAAACCCCTCTCTTTTCACGAATTTCCTTTGACACACTGTCCCTCTGACTTCCCGAGATCTGTTTTCACATAACGTCAAAAAATAGTTATCATTACCTTGTTCGATGACTTTTGATGTATTGCTGTAATTGCTTGAAGGAGAAATGAATTTTCCGATAGATCGTACGTTCTCAAATTTAACGTAGATATCACGTTGCAAAAGACAAGAAATCCACACTAAATTATTAACTGAAAGTTTTTCTTCTTTCATGAACTGTATTCTTTTATAAACTTTAACGTAATCACATTTATTTACTCACTCGACGAGACGAGAAATTTACTAATGACTCTATCACTAATCACTAATCACTATTAATCACTGTCGAATAATAACTGTTGGCGATTAAAAATCACTCGATGAAAGAAACACGCGCGGACACGTTACTACGCGACGACGCGACAATGCGACGATAATTATTCGGCGACTGCAAGCAGTTTTTTGTCATGGTAGGTTGCGGTAGGTTAATGTACTACTGGCGCTATCGAACGCGATCATGTGTTCGATTGAAGAATGCGGTAAACATAATAAACATTTAACATATTAATATTATTATTATCATGAATGTGTGTGATATCCATACATCGTATGATATCTATTTAAAAATTAATTAGATTAAATAAGTGTTTTTAAAATATTTATTACTTTTACTATTATCATATAAAATATTAATATTAAATATTTATTTAACTATGTTCAAAGCTCGTCTAGCATTAGAAAATTAAGAATCGAGTAATTGCCCTCAATTAAAAAAGCGTCGAGGGCCCGACCGTTTAATTCGGCGCCCCTGGCAGCCGATAGCGAGATATCTCTTTGTCAGCGCAAATCCGAAAACAACGCTCGTCCTTCTCGAAAAATCTACTAACAACAAAGCACGTTAGATCGTTAAATTTTTAAACGCTATCTCAGTAACTGTTGAGTGCTTGAAAAATCTGGATCTTTCGAGAAGGGCTTGGGTATAAATTGACGCGATCGGAGAGCGCTGAGCCTTTTGTCTAAAAGTCTCCGACGCAGCTCTCCGAAATTTAAAGACGTGCCTTCCGTTGCTCACGGAATAAACCGATTTTCTCTGCTGCTTGCGGATTCTGAAATTCTGCTCGAATTTCTATTTTCGATATTTTTGTGTTTGTTAATTAAAAGGATTTTTTGCTCGGTCAACGTTTTCGTGTGCCCCGCTAATTTCGTCGCTGGCTGGGTGCCGACCGGAGTTTTTCGTCGCGGATTGAAAATCTTATCGCTCTTAAAACAATAACGTTTCTGCTTTTTTTTTGTGTGTATGGGCTTTATTGTGGTCGTGAAAAATATAGAAAAGTGTTTTGTAACATTACATGACTCGTATAAATTTTATTGCCGAGTGATCTACCGTCGTGCTGTCCATTGTTCCGGTCGCAATATTTAACATTGGTCCTTCGAGCCGGATTTTTTTTGCGAACCGCGTCCTTGAATTGTGACGACGATAGTGCAGTGAGGTTCATCAGTGCTTCTGAGTGCTTCTACCTAAAAATTGAAGAGTCATGACTCCAGACATTAAGGCCCTTGTAGCGACTGCCACCGAGCTTTACGGCAAGATTGCACGCGCTCACGACAATCTACTGAAGCTCGGCGTCGCCAAGATCACTCTAGGTGTGGTCGAAGCGCGTTTACACATGCTGGAAAAGTATTGGAGCAAATTCGACGGGCTGAACGACACGCTCGCCGACCAACACGCTCGGCTAGCGAACGACGACTACCTGAAACAAGACATACCAGCGTTAGCCGAAGAGTCGTATCTCATCAACAAAGGTCTGCTGTTGGACCTGAAGCGTGAACTCCAAGCTAAGGAGTCTACCGCCTCCGCCTCCCTTTCATCTACGACGTCTTCGTCGGCACCACGCTTCCACGCATCCAGCTGCCTATCTTCACCGGCAAGTACGAGGATTGGCCGGCTTTCCGAGACCTATTCCAGTCGCTCATAGGCAAGGACCAGTCGACGAAGCCTGTGGAGAAACTACACTATTTGAAGAGTTGCGTTAAGGGTGAGGCGGATCTACTCATACGTAACCTAACAACTACTGAGGCGAATTACGATCGAGCCTGGAAGACCTTGAGCGATTACTACGAGAACAAACGTCTGTTGATACGCGCCTACTTAGCGAATTTCCTCGCGCTGCCCAAAATGAAGAGCGATTCCGCGATAGAGCTAAGGACGATATTCCACGGCATCAAGACGACGATTAGCTCGCTTGAAGGCATCCAACGGCCAGTGACCAGCTGCGAGGATTTGTTCGTTCACCTCGCCGTCAACCTTCTCGATAGCCGCTCACGTCGCGAGTGGGAGAATTCGATCAGTGATTCAGCCGATCCACCTACGTACGCCTCACTGGAGCAGTTCCTCGAGCGGCGACTACACACCTTGGAGTCAATGCTCCCTGTAAGGACCGACAACCCCACAAGCAAAAGCGGGGAGGGGAGTGCCAAGACGTCGCGATTTACTCGCAGCCATCATGCCCGCAAGCAGGAATCCAATGAGGGAGGACGTGGATGTTGCTCCGTTTGCCAAGGAGATCACTTCGTGATGTTCTGTGAACAGTATAAAGGTAAAACGGCTTCAGAGCGTAAACGTCATGTAACGGACAACAATATGTGCGTGAACTGTCTCGGACGACACAACGCCAACGAGTGTGCATCAAAGAAAAACTGTTCCGCGTGTAATGACCGCCACCACTCTTCGCTGCACGACGCGTTCCTTCAAACCGCGACCGTTAAAACTACACACGTCGCGCGTAGACTGAATTCAGTACCGACGACCATGCTCCTCGCTACCGCGCGCGTCCGCGTATTCGACCGCCACGGCTCTTGGCATCCGGTTCGCGCGCTCGTAGACCAAGGCTCGGAGTCGTCCATTGTGTCGGAGCGTCTCGCTCAGCGCCTGAAGCTACTTCGCGCCTCAGCATCTGTCGCGGTATATGGCGTTGGCGGTGTGAAGAACGGCGTTTCGAGGGGCCAAGTGGATCTCACCTTACAATCGCGTCAAGGCGGTCCCTCGATCTCTGTCGCGGCTCTGGTGTTGCCGAAGCTCAGCATTTACGCCGGTGGATTCAGCGACCGCATCCAAAACTGGCCGCACATTCAGGGTCTGGAGCTAGCGGACCCTGACTACTGCTCCTCGGATCCATTGGATTTACTGTTGGGCGCCGATATCTACGCCACTATCCTCGACCAGGGCCTACGAAAGGGAGATCCGAGCATGCCTGTGGCTCAGAAAACGTCGCTAGGGTGGATACTCTCAGGCGTCGTCGGCGAGACGTCAGCGGGACATCACGTCAGCACCCATCAATGCGGGATCGACGAGGACCTAAACAGCCTGGTGCGCCGCTTCTGGGAACAGGAGGATCCTCATAGGATAACCCCCCCCCTTCACCAAGGCGGAGCTCGAGTGCGAGGAAAACTATCGGCGCACTCACTCGCGAGATCTCGATGGGCGGTATACAAGGTGCGTTCCAAAGTAAACAGGACTTTTTCAAAATGAGAACAAAGACTTATTTTTTTGGCAAAACTTACTTATTTTATTCAAAATAGTCTCCTTGAGACTCTATACAGCGATTTACACGGTCAAGAAGCATGTCGAACGAGTGTTTTAGGTCGTCTGTAGAGATGTCCTTGAGAATGTCGGTACAAGCCTTTTGGATGGCCTCCACATCGGCATAACGCTTTCCTTTCATCGGCAAATGCATTTTTCCGAATAGGTAGAAATCACACGGTGCTAAATCAGGCGAATACGGCGAGTGGTTGATGGTTAAAATGCGATTTTTGGTCAAAAAATCAGTCACAAGTATCGATCGATGAGATGGCGCATTATCATGCAACAAGCGCCAACTTCCTTCTTCACGATATTCTGGCCGAATACGACAAATACGCCGCACCAAACGCTTCAAAACACCAAGATAAAACATAGCATTAACCGTCTGGCCAGGTGGAACGAACTCCTTATGAATTATTCCCTTCGAATCGTAGAAACAAATTAACATTGTCTTCACTTTTGACTTCTCCAAACGGCTTTTTTTCGGATTAGGCTCATCTGGACGCTTCCATTCTGCACTTTGGCGCTTGGTTTCTGGATCATATTGAAAGCACCACGTTTCGTCACCAGTCACAATGTTGTACAAGAAGTTTCGGTCCTTTTTTGACTCCTTGATGATGTCCTTCGAATGTTGAATTCTGCGCAATTTTTGGTCATC
Organism: Camponotus vicinus; assembly: GCF_025532165.1. Taxonomy (NCBI): domain Eukaryota; kingdom Metazoa; phylum Arthropoda; class Insecta; order Hymenoptera; family Formicidae; genus Camponotus; species Camponotus vicinus. Next base: position 17,524,304 of record NW_028141978.1, on the reverse strand, counting down.
AGTCAATTTGTGCGGAACAAAGCGTGAACAGACCTTTCGGAGGCCCAAATGTTCGGTCAAAATGCGATAAATTGATGTTTTAGAGATATTCAATTCCATTTCCATTAATTTCAATGAAGATTTTGGCTGATCTTTGATGAATTCACTCACAGTTTTGATGGCATCTTCGGTTATCACAAATTTCGATTGCCCAACATGTTGGTCATCATTTACGTCTTCACGACCATCCTTAATGCGCGTATACCACTCGTGGACTCTGCTACGGGATAAACACTCATCACCATAAACTCGTTTCATACCAGGCGGACTAGCAGAGTGGCGGCACATAATTCCAGTCGAGGTAGAGTTACCTGTTTAATAGGCGCCACTTTAATTTTAGCTGCGACTAAGCTCACCTGTTTTTCCTTGTCTCCAGTGTTCGTCAACAAGTAAACCACAGCCGCAAAAGTCCGCTCTGATGCATCGGCGAATCCGTGCAATTCGACGGAGGTGGCTAGAGGTCCGACGGGCAAGTGACGTGGCACTCGAATCTCCGCTAATCTCGGCAAGTCTCCTTTGAAGTCGTCCCAGAGTTGAGACTGGCGATTATCCAGAGGAGTATCCCAATCGACACCCATGAGCCAAGTGGATTGAAAGAAGATTTTCGCACGCGCCACTACTGGAGCCAACCACCCGAGAGGATCGAACAGGCGAGCTGTAAGCGACAGGACGGACCGTTTCGTGGTTGTTGGCATGTCGACCACGGGAATCGCATACGAGAAGGAGTCGATGCTGGGATGCCATTGGAGTCCCAGCGTGGCATGGCTCTCGTTGGGTTGCCAATGGCGCAGGTCGCGCTGCAACCGATGTTCCGCCGGAACGCCCTCAAGAAGCTCGGCGTGATTCGCGGACCACTTGCACAGGGGGAAGCCGCCCGCCCTGCACAACTCTGTTAGCTGCCGTCGGAGCTCCTGAGCTGCCTCGAGGGAATTGGCCCCGGTGAGGATGTCATCCATATATGTGTCGCGGCGCAAGGACACAGCGCCTTCCGGATAGTTACTCTCCTCGTCGATGGTGAGCTGCTGCAGAGTTCGCATGGCGAGGAACGGCGCACAGGCTAATCCGTACGTAATGGTGTTCAGCTCATAGTCTGTGACCTCGTCGGCCTTGTCGTTACGCCAGACTATCTTTTGCAGGTGACGGTCCTCCGGGCTAACCAAGATTTGACGGTACATTTTCTCTATATCCGTAGCTAGGACATAGAGATGACGGCGCCAGCGTAGAAGTACGTCCCCCAGGGCAAGCAGTAAGTTCCGACCAACCAGTATTTTGATTGAGGCTGTCTCCCTGAGCAGTGGTAGCAGAGCCATTGAAGACAACCCGTAATTTTGTTGTAGCGCTTGCTTCGCGCAGCACGCCATGATGTGGGAGGAAGCAGCTTCGATCTCCTTCTTCGGCTGCCCTGGGCGTCGCGGACATGTGTTCGAGCTCTTCGTACTGCCTCATAAAGTCAGTATACAACTGCTGAAGACGGCTGTCGTGACTGAAACGGCGCTCCATGTTCATTAGAAAACGCATGGCGGTGCGTCTTGTCCCCGTGAAATTTGGTAGAGGCTTGATCAACGGGAGGCGCACCACGTAGCGACCGTCAGCGTTTCTTTTGTGTGTGTCAGCGAAGATTTCTTCGCAAGTCTGCTCGTCGATGGACAGTGGAGCACGGGTGGGCTCTACTTTTTCTTGCTGCCAAAACCGCTGCACCAGACCCGTGAGTTGCTCGTCCCCTTGGCACACGTAAGATTGAGACTGCCCTATTACCTTCGATTGCCGTCCGACGGTTCCCGATAATATCCATCCCCATATGGTTTTTTGTGCGACAGGCTCCTGAGGTCCTCCTCGACAAAGTCCATGGAGGAGGATGGAGGCGTAAACATCAGCGCCGAGAAGTAAATCCACCGGGCCGGTGGACAGGAAGTCAGGATCGGCTAGATCCAATCCCGCAAGGTGACTCCAAGATTGCTTCTTAGCCCGGTTGCAGCCGTCATAGATAGTGAGCTGCGGGAGGATCAAGGCCGACACCGTCATCGGCAAGCCGCGAGCGACGCTTGTCATTTTGCCTCCGACGCCGAAGACCGAAATCGAGGTATTGGTCCGCGGTAATCTAAGTCGCTGAGCCAACGACTCGGAGACCAGAGAAGATTCGGAACCCTGGTCGATTAGCGCGCGCGCAGCGTGTAGTTTCCCGTGCCGGTCGGTAACGCAAACGCGAGCGGTGACGAGGAGTACTGTCGTAGGAGGTTTGGCTGGGTGATGCGAAACGTGTGTTGTCTTCACGGTGCCTACTTCTAGACAAGCATCGTACAGAGTCGTGTGATGCCGGGCGTCGCAGACAGAGCAAGTCTTCTTGGACGAGCAGTCGTTAAGCCGGTGCCTCCCGAGGCAGTTGAGACAAAGACCGTTTGTCTCGACGTGCTGCTTCCTCTCAGCCGCGCTCTGGGACTTGTACGTGTCGCACATCATAACAAAATGATCACGCTGGCACATAGTGCAACGACCTTGCTTGCCGTCGTGTTTCCGCGTATGCAACGCACGCGTTTGCTTGGCTGACGCGCCGGCGGCTGACTTGACCGGATTCGGCTCCGTTTTAATCGGCTGTAGCGACTCGAGAGTACGGAGTCGACGATCTAAAAATTGCTGGAGCTCTTCGTACGTCGGCGGCTCCATTTTGTCACCCAGCGAGTTCTCCCACTCGCGTCGCGACCGAGGGTCCAAGAGCTCGATCACAAGGTGAACAAAAAGGTCTTCACCTTTCATTATCGGCCGGCCGATGCTCTCGAGAGAGCCGACGGTGCTCTTCACGCTATGGTACAGTTTACGTAGTTCTATTACTGACTCACCCTTTAACCTTTGGAGAGACGTAAACTGGAAGATGTAGCAACGCACGAGGAGACGCTTGTTCTCGTAATAATCGACGAGGGTCTGTTATGCACGCTCAAAATTCTCGCTTGTCGTCGACAGGCTGCGAAGATTCCGCTTCTCCTTTTAGGCACGCCTTCAAGTAGTGGAGCTTCTCCACTTTGGTTGTTGAGCTATCCTTCCCTATGAGAGATTGGAAGAGGTCGCGAAATGCGGGCCAATCCTCGTATTTTCCGGAGAACGTCGGCAACTGAATGCGAGGTAGAGTCGTCCTGGGAGCGGAACTCGGCGTTCCCAGAGTCGCCGCTGGAGTTTCGACCTCCTTGGCCTTGGAAGAGTGCTTCCAGTCCAGAAGTGTCGCCTTTTGATTGAGGTAAGCTTCTTCGGTCAACGCAGGTACGTCAAGCTTATAATAATCGTGCCCAGCAAGCACCTCCCGGTGGGCGAACAACTTATCATCTTGGGCGTCGAATTTAGCCCAGTTTGATTCCAGGCTCTGCAGGCGAGATTCTACCGCCCCCAGCGTGATCTTATTCGAACCCAGCTTCCGCAGGTTTTCCACCGTGCGGGAGATTTTCCGGTATAGCTCTAATTGCGCGTCTGCCAGCACCTTTACCTCGAGGTTCATTTTTTTTCCTTCTAGGTGGTCACACTCCGAAGCACAGAGGAAGCACACCACTCACCATCGAGATCACTGTCGTCACTCTCCACGAAACAGCACCAGTTTCACGGACTCAGATCCGGCTCGAAGGACCACTTTATGTTCGATAGTTTAGCGGACGCGGGAGTGAGACAGGTAGCGAGGAGTCGAATCGAACGAAAAGGATAGTCAGATAATTCGCGCTTGATTTTAACAGTGCAGACTACACACTTTTAATCAAATAAATTACACAAATAATTATCACAATGTCTATTGAATTAGAGATAAGAGTTTAGAGCCACCGCCGACAAAAGATATCCGCGAGCAACGGAACAAAGAGATCGGTTTAAAGCAGTAACGTGTTAGAAGCGAAGTACTTTCAAACAAGAAGTAGACGAGTTTCTCGGTATAATTGTTAATTGCAAATTACATTTTTTTTTTTTCGAAACAATTATGTGTTTTCTTTACACCAATTGATTCCTCTCATTATTTTGTACGTAAAAGTATTAAGGTAAGATAATCGAAAAATTAATATTTTACAAGATATTTTACGGTTTATGTAAAATTAAGAAATTATTTCAAGCCTCATAACTCGGAAAGTACTTAATGAAAACTAACTTAATTATAGTGTTTTGGAAAGCTCCCGAGATGAGCTACAAGAATGTGTAAAAATATATAAGGTGTTCCATTTGAAAAATTTAAGGTGACCTTCATGTGACCTTCCAGCGACTATTCAAGGTCAAACCAATGGTACCATCTTATGGCCCCCTCGAAACTAAACAACTTTTGTCTGAAACATTTTTCTCTAAAATGCTTAGTTTTTGAAAGAAAAGGGGTGTACGGGTGGTCTAGGACACCCTGTATATACAGGGTGTCCCATTTTAAGTGTCCATCCCAAATATCTCTCTCATTTTTGATTTTAGAGAAAAATGGTTCGGTTCGGACATGTTTTGTATGGTTTCGAGGGGGCCATAAGATGGTACCATTGATTTGACCTTGAAGAGTCATTTGAAGGTAACGTGAAGGTTACCTCAATTTTTTTAAATGGCACCCCGTATTTTTTATTACATATTCTTGTAGCTGACCTCGAGAGCTTTCCAAAACACTATAATCAAATGTTTTTTCGTGAAGTACTTTTCGAGTTATAAAGCTCCAAATTTATAAAATTTTGATAAAAATACAAAATATTTCGTAAAACATTCACTTTCCGATAGTCTTATCTTACATGATCCAGCCAGTCAAGGCAAGATCCGAGCATGATCCAGCCAGTCAAGGCAAGATCTTCTTTTGTGTACAATTACTTTAAGTGTTCAAAAACTTGGCCATTTACTTGTATGCATAGCTCTAGTCTATGGTGAAAGTCGTCCCTAACTTTTTCAAGAACACCTACATTAATATTTCTGCAAGCCTGTCTGACCCGGTTTTTCATATTTTCAACGGTTGTAGGCTTTTGCGAATAAACTATATCTCTAATGTAGCCCCAGAAATAAAAATCTAGGGGCGTAAAGTCGGGGATCTTGGGGGCCATTCTTGAACTCGGCTGCCCATACCAATCCACCTATTCGGGAATCTATTGTTTAAATATTGTGTAACGGCTCGAGATCTATGAGCCGGTGCTCCATCTTGTTGGAACCACATTCGTCTGAGTAAATCATTGTCGACATGTCTCAAGAGGTTGGGCAGGTCATCTTGAAGAAATCTTAGATAGATTGCCGTATTGAGATTTTCTTCAAAAAAATATGGACCAACAATAACATCTCCCAGGATGCCTGCCCAAACATTAATGGACCACTGCCGTTGGAACTCTTGGCTTCTCTGCCAATGTGGATTAGCATCTGAATAATAATGGCAGTTATGTCTATTAACGCCTCCTCTATTACAAAACGTGGCTTCATCAGAAAAAAGCGTATCAGCAATGAACCGGGGATTTTGTTGGATTTGATCTCAAGCCCAGTTACAAAAACATACACGGCATTGGTAGTCCCTTTCTTCCAATTGCTGAGTTAGATGAATGTGATATAGGTGAAACTTGTTGAGCTTGAGCACACGATTGGCTATTGATTTAGATATACCGTGTTGCCTCTCAATTTGTCTCGTAGAGATTTGAGGATTCAAAGCAACGACACCTATAACAGTCAATGATGTGACTTCATCAGGGCCCGATTTTCGCCGGTTTCTTCTAAGAAAACCCTGTTCAGCTCTGTCGCAGAGTCTTTTTATTACTTTCCTATCAGGATGGCGTCTGTCTGGAAATCTTTCAGCATAAAGCCTTTCTGCTGCCGAGTAATTATTCCTGGCCTCACCCAAAATGCAAATCATGTCCACAATTTCATTTGGTGGATAAGCAGCCATAATTATAAAGAAAAAAAACGCCAAAATACCAAAAATTCCTGTCTTATCAAAAAAAGTCTATGGATAATAATATGCGTCTGTCTGAGACTTTGCCAAAATACCGAAAGTTGCCCAAATAAGAAATTTGAAACAAGCCTCTTGATATTTGTTTCATTAAAAGAATTGACAATTGCACTTTCACAATTGTTACAGTTCATTGATTATCAGGCAATACAGGATCTCGCCTTGACTGGCTGGATCATGCTCGGATCTTGCCTTGACTGGCTGGATCATGCTCGGATCTTGCCTTGACTGGCTGGATCATGTAAGATAAGATTATCGGAAATTGAATGTTTTACGAAATATTTTGTATTTTTATCAAAATTTTGTAAATTTGGAGCTTTATAACTCGAAAAGTACTTCACGAAAAAACATTTGATTATAGTGTTTTGCAAAGCTTTCGAGGTCAGCTACAAGAATATGTAATAAAAAATAGGGGGTGCCATTTAAAAAAATTGAGGTAACCTTCACGTGACCTTCAAATGACTCTTCAAGGTCAAATCAATGGTACCATCTTATGGCCCCCTCGAAACCAAGAAGAAAAAATGAAGAAAAAATATGTAATTTGCAATTAACAATTCCATATTTTTTCTTAAAAACAACTATGTGTTTTCTTTACACCAATTGATTCCTCTCATTATTTTGTACGTAAAAGTATTAAGGTAAGATAATCGAAAAATGAATATTTTACAAGATATTTTACGGTTTATGTAAAATTAAGAAATGATTTCAAGCCTTATAACTCGAAAAGTACTTAAGGGAAAAATATTTTATTATAGTGTTTTGGAAAATCCTCGAGATAAGCTACAAGAATATGTAATAAAAAATAGAGGGTTCCATTTAAGAAATTGACGGTGACCATCATGTGACCTTCAAATGACTCTCCAAGGTCAAATCATTGCCACCATCTTATGGCCCCCTTCAAGCTACACAACTTTTGTCTGAAACATTTCTTTCTAAAGTGCATAGTTTATGAAACATTCGACCGTATCGGGACTTTTGGGACACCCTGTATATATATATATATATATATATATATATATATATATATATATATACAGGGTGTCCCATTTTAAATAACGACCTCAAATATCTCCCGACTAATACGTTTTACAGAAAAATGTTTATATATGTTATATATATAAATGTTATATATATATATATATATATATATATATATATATATATAAAATATGGAATTGTTAATTGCGAATTACATATTTTTTCTTCAAAACAACTATGTGTTTTCTTTACACCAATTGATTCCTCTCATTATTTTGTACGTAAAAGTATTAAGGTAAGATAATCGAAAAATGAATATTTTACAAGATATTTTACGGTTTATGTAAAATTAAGAAATTATTTCAAGCCTCATAACTCAAAAAGTACTTAACGAAAAGGTACTTAATTATAGTGTTTTGGAAAGCTCTCGAGATAAGCTACAAGAGTGTGCAAAAATATATAGGGTGTTCCATTTAAAAAAATTGAAGTGACCTTCACGTGACCTTCAAATGACTCTTCAGTGTCAAACCAATGATACCATCTTATGGCCCCCTCGAAACCATAAAACTTTTGTCTGAAACATTTTTTTATAAAATGCTTTGTTTCCGAAATAATTGCGTGCGTTAATTAAAATGGCTCACCCTGTATATATATATGTATATATATATATATATATATATATATATATATATACAGGGCTTTCGAAAAGTCCGGAAACGGTCGAATATCTAAAAAAATAAAGCATTTTAGAGAAAAATGTTTCAAAGAAAAGTTGTTTGGTTTAAAGAGAACTATAAAATGGTGGCAATGGTTTGACCTTGAATAGTCGCTGGAAGGTCACATGAAGGTCACCTTGAATTTTTTAAATGGAACACCCTGTATATTTTTGAACATTTTTGTAGCTTATTTCAGGAGATTTCCAAAACATTATAATAAAGTATTATTTTATTGAGTACTTTTCGAGTTATGAGGCTTGAAATAATATCTTAATTTTACATAAACCATAAAATATCTAGTAAAATATTCATTTTTCGATTATCTTACCTTGATACTTTTATGTACAAAATATTGAGAGGAATCAATTGGTGTAAAGAAAACACACAGTTGTTTTTAAGAAAAAATATGTAATTGTTAATTGAAAATTACATATTTTTTCTTCGAAACAACTGTATGTTTTCTTTACACCAATTGATTCCTCTCATTATTTTGTACATAAAAGTATTAAGGTAAGATAATCGAAAAATGAATATTTTACTAGATATTTTATGGTTTATATAAAATTAAGAAATTATTTCAAGCCTCATAACTCGAAAAGGACTGAATGAAGATATACTTTATTATAGTGTTTCGGAAAGTTCTCGAGATAAATTACAAGAATGTGCGAAAATATGCAGGGTGTTCCGTTTAAAAAATTCAAGATGACCTTCATGTGACCTTCCAGCAACTATTCAAGGTCAAACCATTGCCACCATTTTATAGCTCTCTTTAATCCAAACAACTTTTATTTGAAACATTTTTCTCTAAAATGCTTTATTTTTTAGATATTCGACCGTTTTCGGACTTTTCGGAAACCCTGTGTATATATATATATATATATATATATATATGTCGATAACTAGTGGAGTCTAGGAGAGCCACGATTCGAAAATATGCGCAAACCATCGAAATTCAGTAATATATACGTATAAAGTTACGCCATTTTTTAATTTTTACACTATTCACTTTGTGCTCTATTATAATTTGTCTCTCTCTCTCTCTCTCTCTCTCTCTATATATATATATATATATATATATAGAGAGAGAGAGAGAGAGAGAGAGAGAGTTACAGAGAAAGAGAGAGAGATACAGAGAGAGATACAGAGAGAGAGGGGGGGGAGAGTGAGAGAGAGAGAGAGGGAGAGAGAGGGGGAGAGGGGGAGAGAGAGAGAGAGAGGGAGAGAGAGAGAGAGAGAGAGAGAGAGAGAGAGAGAGAGAGAGAGAGAGAGAGAGAGAGAGAGAGAGAGAGAGAGAGAGAGAGAGAGAGAGAGAGAGAGAGAGAGAGAGAGAGAGAGAGAGAGAGAGAGAGAGAGAGAGAGATTAAAATAGAGCACAAAGTGAATAGTGTAAAAATTAAAAAATGGCGTAACTTTATACGTATATATTACTAATTTCGATGGTTTGCACATATTTTCAAATCGTAGTTCTCCTAGGTTCCGCTAGTTATCGACATTAATAAGGTAGCATTGAATTCCTTCGAGTATGTACTTTAAGAATATGGCGCCTACTTTTGCCCGTTTTTACATTATTTGGAGAATTTTATAATAATTCAAGACTATGCGCGCATACAAGATGTAAAGAATCGGTTTGTGCGCATTGTATACTATAACCAATATCAATGTAAAATACAGTTTATTTCAAAATTGTTGAATAATATGTAATATATTTTGCAGATCAACATTATATTATTTTTCTGACATAAACAAATATACTCTGTGATAGCCAGAAAAATGGACTCATTAAGCATTATCATATCTGTATTATAATCATCACAGTCTTCTCTAAGAGAGTGCGATAGATTTATATACACGTTATTAAGTATCTGCATTTCTGTCATCGCATACCAATAAGAGTATTAATAAATATATATTACGTTTTATCAAAAATGTTCTAACCGCTTTCCTCAATCGAGCCAGATCATCAGGTCTCACATACTTAATATTCATTTTTGTCAAACTGTATTAACTATATATTACAATTCGGTAATTCTCGAATCGGCTGTAAGGTGGCTATTGAGTGGAGTCTAAATTCGTAAGCAAAATAACTCCAAATGTATAATATATATTATACATTTGACTAAAGAATAAACTAATTGTTTCAAAATTTTAAGATTTGGAGCTTTGAAGGATTGAAGATTTGATTGAAAAATAAAATTTATTTGATTGAGGTTACTAAAAAGAGAATATTCCTTACAGTTAGCGGTTCTTAAGTTTATTATTCGACTTTCTCTATCTTTTTTGTCTGTTCTTTAGCTTTTTTGTCTATCGTTTTAGTTTGTTTGTCTATTTCTCCCTTTATCTCTACTTTATAAAGATCATTTGTAAAGATGCCCAAATTCACCAAAAAAAATAATTCTACAACAAATTCTAAATTTCTGTCAAAAATATTTGGATATACAATACATTTTGGCGAGAAAGGATATTAATATTAAGGATGTGAGATCTGATGATCTGGTTCGCTTGAGGACAGCTGTTGGAACACTTTTAGTAAAGTGTAATATTAAATACAAAGCCGCTAATAGAATGAAAGAGAGATTCGAGCAACAAAATAGCGAGTGGTTAAATTCCGAGTTTCATATTCCCATTATTTATACTTTTTTTTTGTAACGCTGAAAAAATGCTTTAGGCATACCCCCACCCCCTGGGGGAGGGCGAGGGATATGTCGGACTCCCGTCCATCCTATTGGATGGACGGTATACCGACGAAAATCTCAGCGGTGGCCTTCCGCGCGTATGGAGGGGCAGGCAGAGACCCGGAACTTGTTGTTACTACTTCCCCTGGCTGTGGCTCTCCTCCGCGCTTAGGGTCCGACGGCTGTTGATACCGTCGAACACCCTTCCCAGAGGAGAGGACTTGGTTCCTCTCCCCTTTTCTCCTTCCTTCGTTCTGAGCGAGTGGGGCCACACCACCCGGTCACCTTCCCCGGGGTCTGAATGCTGCCGCCGTGGGCCCCCGCCCACGCCGGCCAGACCCCAGGGGAATTCACTGGCGACCTCTATGTAGTAGGACCGCCCGCGTATTCCACAGGAGAAAGGGGAGGGGCAATATGTCCCTCCCTCTCTCCATAATCTGTTCGCCAATAGGCGATTTTGAAAGACTGTGGGAGGGCGGCTGCGACTTGGTGTTGCACTATCCTCCCCAGCACTCCTACTCCTTCCCGCCTCTGTTAAGAGGCCTGACCCATCAATCGGGGGGAATGGGAGGGGGGACGGTGCGACAGCGACTAAGTCGCTTTCTGTCTAGTGTCCCCCCTCTTCCGGTCATCTCCCCTGGATCAAATGTGTTTGCGAGGAGGAGGAGGAAGGTAATCTCCTCCTCCCGCCTCTTGTCCTTCTTCTTATAATCGGGGATGAGGCCGGGGAGGAGGAGTCTGCCTCCATCCCGTCGTCATCCCCGCCTGCATTCTGCGCTGCAGCGGCCTCCTGCCGTCGCTGCCGCTCGGCCGCCTTTTTCTGCAGCATTACTTGCTCGCAGAAGGAGACGGCCGCCTCCCAACAATCTCCGCTGCCGACTATCTTGCGGACTATAGCCGGCAGCGAGAGATCCTCCCCGACGATATTGGCCAGAGTACGGCGCTGCACTTCCCACGCCGGACATTCAGCCAGCGTGCAGCGCCGTATCTCTGGCCCCATCACAATGATGGCAGCGCGCGGTGCGCTCCTTAGCGATGCGACACAGGAATGCTCCGAAGCAGCCGTGTCCCGTGAGCACCTGCGTCGCACGAAAGGTGACCTCGCCCTGAGCCCTGTCCAGCCATTCCTCTAGTCAGGACCGGACGGCCTCGACGGTCCACTTGCCCGGAATGGCCGGGCTGGAGAGGAGTGCGTCCCACTCTTCAATCATGGACTGCCGAGCGTGGAGTCGGACGGCCTTCTTCGCCCTGGCAGGTAACTTCCTGCCCGTTTTCCCATTATTTATACTGACATCAATAATGTTAAGGCACCTTCTGAAACACGTATTGGTCGTCTTTCTGTGGGATTTAATCAGAAATCTAAACGATCGCAACGACGAGAAATTGCCGAGATCAGTGTCCAATGCAATCATGAGCCTCTGCGAATTATAATGGCAGGTCGCTATGCAGGGGAGGGTCCCGTTAGCGCACGGTGCGATAGCGCACCAACCCGATAGCACACGAAAAATTGAACACAATTCCCGATAGCCCACGTCCCTTTAGCACACGTCCCGATAGCACACAAGGTTCTACATGGGTTTGCAACGGAGTGGGGGGCGGGGGTGCAGTCTGTGCGTGTACTTTCTCATTGGTGCGCTATCGCACCGTGCGCTAAAGGATCCCGCTCGCTATGCAGTAAGGCAATCAGGACAGAAGGACTTACATATGATTTTACGTAATATTTAGGAAAGTTTAGAACATCTAAAAAATATGGAAAATTGCTGGATATACCAGCACCTTTAATTATTAAAAAGACTCTTGAGGAAGGCTTGGCATTTATTTTAGACAACTCTTTTTCTAAAAGTGTGTATACGAATATACGCCTAGCATCAAAATCTTCCGGAGCTGATATTTGACCAACATATAATAATGTTGGGAATATTAAGGCACAATGTAGGTCGCCAAAGGAAGCAATTACAAGTTGCGAAAATGTAGCCGAAGTTTCTATTCAGGCACTCTTAAACCATACTGTGAAACGAATTGTTGACTTACAAACAGAATTAATACTTGCAATTTTACAAAAAATTAATTATACGGATATTGAGGTTGTCTTCATTTGCGCCTGGGGATTTGATGGAAGTACCGATTCTATCAACAACGATATCAAGATGCTGTGACGTGACGCCTTTTGCGCTCCGTCACAGTGACCCCGCCGGGGGGAGGTAGCGTACGGAGGGTCGTTCTTCGCACCTGAGGGGGGCCCCTTATCCGATCTCGTGATATATCTTTGTATAGATTTTTGTGTTTGAGATTAATTTTAAGCGAGCAGAGCGCGGCAATCTGAGCGAGCGGATAATAAGTGATGTACAGCAAGATCCCGGAGGGTGCAGTTACCGAAGAAAGGAAGAGGAGAGACTCGGACCGACGCCTCCACTCTAAAGAAAGGTCACGTATCGAGATCCCGCTCCGCCGCTATCCATAGGTAATCGTTGTATTAATATCCGCTACTTTTAGAGAAACAACGACGGGGAAACCCGGACGAAGGAACGATCAACACTCTCCCAGGCTGCAGACTGAGGAGAGGAGATGCATCCGGAGCCGGACGAGGATACGGCCTGGCCAGCCCAACACGTCCGAGCTACCGAGAACATACAATCGTCAAAGATACCGTCAACGTTGGATTTTGGTTCCTATCGAAGGGCAACCCGCAATACAGCAGGACGAAATTCGAGGGGGCGGAGAATATCGACCCCTTCTCATCGAAAATCGACAGGATGCGCGGAAAATCGGCGCGGGACTCGAGGGCCTTGCGGAGCATTTATCACAAGTCACTGTTCGACGAGCTACAATAGCGAAAGGACGACTCTCCATTCCGGCTACCGTATCGAGAGCACGACCGCAGCGAGCACACAGCGAGGACACGGACACCGGAGAAACTGTAAGCCGTCGCTCAGGTAGCCGTAGAGATATTCCCGGATACAGTTGGCGTCGTACCTTTCCTTGATACCGTCGCGAGGCGACGGTGAACTCGTTACCGAATTGTTGTAGAAAGCCTGCGTGCTTTTCTCGCGTTTCGTTGCCGGACGCCAGCTGGGCCCCGGGTATCGCGGATTTGTCCCTCTCAGGGGGTTCGTCGCCGACAGTCATTATACCGTATCGTTAGCGCCATACCGTATCGTATCGTATCGTATCGTTTCGTTCCGTATCTCGTTATATCATTGCGTGGAGCGTCGAATTGTGAATATTAATAGTGTCACGAGATTCCGACACTATCGTATTGCGTAAAGAATAGCGGGGGTTGCGTGAGATCGTTCTTCGCGAGTGCGAGTGCCGTATATCCAAAATCCACTCTGCAAGAATTGAATAATTCGCGAAATTTCTGTTTAAAATTTACGTCCGTTACCGTCCGTGTTGTTTGAAATTGCGTGAGGGTCGAATTTGTTTTCGCCGAGAGCGAAAGGTCGGGAAGATACCGGATAACATTGCGAGATAATATTTGTGCCCGCTGACGTGGAATTACCGTTACTTAAAACCGTCGTTACACCTGATTTTTCTGCGAATTACTTGTAGACTTTACTCATCGCGGTCCGTGAAATTATATTCGATCTCGGAATTATCTGTTAGTCGCCCGTATCATATATCTTCGTTCCCGTATAGATAATAATCGACTTTCGTATCTTTCTTATAACTCTGATGTTTCTTTCTTTCGAAATTTATATTTCCGATTTCGTTACTTGCGTATCTTCTACATGTAATCTTTGCTATTTTCCCCGTACCGTTAACCCTTTCTATTGTATTTATATCGTCTTTGTCGTATACTTTGTTATAAATTTTGTCCATATACTATAATTGTTAATTATATTTATAATAATAATCGAAGGAGTGTCGATCATTTCTCTCTCCCGGAAGTTATTTAGTGCTCTCTCTCTAACCTACAAAGATTCCTACCCTTCTGTCATTTACTGAGCTATGGGTTATCGAACCCTTCCGTTACCGTAACGATATCGTGGCGCGGGAGACCGCGCCTGGCGCCCAATACCGCTTTCCTCGTGAGAGCTGCGAAATACCGTACGCTACCGTATTCAGAGATACCGTTTTTTTTGTAAATCAACTAATTTCCCTACCGGCCAAATTTGCACGCCGTCTCCTCCGGATCGGCGTTCCCGAAGCGGACAAAGGCGTTGCAATGCATAAAATGCAAACGATGAAAATTTGTTTGCAACCACTCTGATCCCATTGCGGCTGTCAATATCTACTGGTCTTATATTATGAAATAACCGAACGCCACAGTCTGTCAGATATTATCGTCCAATCAAGCTCCAGTTTGTTAAGGAATCACGCGATGTAATTTTGGCGCAAAAGTTTTGTATTGAGCAGCAAATAGCAAAACTGCAAGTATTCGAGATCATGCTACAAAATTTTAGGATAAAAATACATTTTTCTCTATTTTTGACTTTAATTGATAGCAAAGTCTTGAACACTATCACGGATACGAAATCGATGCAGACTTGCCCTATTTGTCACGCAATTCCTAAGCAATACAACGATTTTCGAACAAAACCAATTATTTCTACCTGATCCCCATTACAATATGGAATTAGCCCGTTACATACATGGATCAAGTTTTTTGAATGCTGTCTGCATATATTGTATAAAATTACGATAAAGAAATGGCAAGTAAGATCTAACGAAAAAAAAATTGAATTTACTAAAAGAAAAAAACATTCAGGATTTTCTCTGGAAAATGTTGAGTCTGAAAGTAGATATGCCCATATCAGGCGGAAGTGGAACCAGTAATAATGGGAATGTAGCTTGCTGAGCTTTCGAAGACTCTGATCTTTTTGCTCATTGTCTCGGATTAGATAGTGAACTTATTTGGAGATTTAAGATTATTTTGTTTGCACTATCTTATCATCTACCACTCGATCCGATCCGTTTTGATGACCTATGTATTTCTACATCTGAGCTATACGTTACTTCCTATGCTTGGTATCCGATGCCATCCACTCTTCACAAAATTTTGATTCATGGGGCCCAAATGATTTCTACAAGCATATTGCCTGTAGGAATACTTGGTGAGGAAGCATCAGAAGCCAGGAATAAGAATTATAAAAGATATAGAGAGTGTCATAGTAATAAGCACAGTGATCTGGCAAATATGGAAGACATCTTCTACAGAGTAATGGATACGTCAGATCCAATTGTATCAAATATCAGCCTCAATAATCGTTTTAAAAAGCAGAAACGACTACTTCTTACACAAAATGTAATTTGGCTGTTTCTAATACCCAAAACAGACAAAACTATTCATCCTGACTAATTCATCCTGATAGTGAAGAATTATTAGAAGATTACACTGGTTTTAATGAAATTATCTTCGCCTTAGACAAAGTGGTGTTATCTACAGAAGAATAGTTTGTGAGTGACGAGGGGACTCATAATAAACAAGCACCCCGAATAGTGAGAGACGAAGGCACTTATTACAAAAAGCACCCCGAATATTGAGAGGCAACTTACTACAAAAAGCATCTTGAAAAAATGAATCTAAAATCCACTGTAGACCTCCACGTAGCAGTCACTATATCTAGTCACTATGTCCAGGATATTACAGTCTTTTAAGCTAATTGCAGGCGTTCTATTCGGCATGAGCAACCTCAAGATTTCCTGATAATCAATTTTTATACAAAACGACTAATTTTTGTAAGTTTCAGTTGCCACGTTGGATCCCCCATTTTGAATTTTGAATTTTTGACATCATATTCATTATTAGCGACCTCAAAAACCTCCATATATCAAGTTTCATAAAAATTCGACAAAATCTTAAATTTTGGCCACTTTTCCTGGTCTCCTATCCCACTGTGCAGTGAAAAAATTTATTGTTTGAGCCCAATACAAAGTTCGTGATACCAAACACCACATGTTTGGCATTGCCTTATATCTTCCATTCTATTTTCCTGAGAAGCATGACAACACCATGTTCCTGTTGCCGTAGCTATATTTCTTATTTCCGCTGAATGTGAAGAACATTTTGTAGCTTTAACAGAAGTTTTTGGTTTTATTTTAAACAAATCTTTTTGGTAAAATATATCTAATCTTTTTGACAGCAGAATTACCTAATTTTCCCATTTTAGTCTGAAAAAAATAAGATAATAAAATTAATTTCAATAATCTTAATAAAGCCTGAGTGAAAATTAAATAGGCCTTATTAGGCAAAAGTAACCGTTCTAATTTATTATTCACTAATAAAAACTACAAGGAATATTGTAATAATATATCTATCGCCCTATAGCTAAATAGAGATAAAATATAAATAAAAACCAAAAAAATATTCATACATAAATAAATAAAAATATTCACGTATTTCAGCAGCTTTTTAACAAAAGAGAGCGCGTGTATCTCTCCGCTAATGTTTTATGACTGCAGGCACTGACAGGTTCATATCCGAGCGAATCCGGCGACACGAGCGTTTGACATTGTAGTCAGTCACACTACCACATAGTTGCGTATCTTACCGTATTCATTTAGCGGGAAATTTAAAAACTGGGCCTTGTTGGGGTGCAGGACTCATTTAGTTCACTTACCTTATACATTTATTCACATAAATATGCAGGGTGGCTGAAAACTTTTCGCCTTCCCGAAGTGTGAAGGTAGATTGGCTCAAATTAAGAAGAAAGGTCCTCTACTGTTTTACGATATTTACAATAATTAACGAAAAATTAATTAAAGAAGATTGGCCAATGCGCGTGGCTAGAAGCGCGCGGCGGCGAAGGTGGTGATTGGGGAGCGATGAATGTGTAGGCGCGCGGCGAAGGCTTCACTGTTTACTTTTATTGTTGTTATTATGTCAGGTTCCTTATATAATGATACAACTTATGATTGTATCATATTTTCCGTGTGTTATTTCCAAGTAGGGCTCCATATATTCTACAAAGTATTTTCCTTTCAAAGCAAAGTAATACTTTATTTCTTTTTAATTTCCTTTCTCCTTAATTTTCCGCCTCTTAATTTCCTTAGACATGTCATTGTTATTATCTACCAGCGAGCCCAAGTACACAAATTTTGTGGCAGGCTCAATCCTATGCTGTCCTACTTCCAGGTATCGTTCTTGATTCTACGTTATTGATCGCAACTAACATATACTTTATTTTTTCTGCGTTAATATAATTCCATTTCATTTGTGGCTTTATCCAGTGCAAGAAAAGCTTCTTTGGCATCTTCTTTAGTTCTTACTAATGATGTCTAAATCATCAGCGTACGCTAGTATCTGTACTCTTGTATAATATATTACCAGTTGTTATGCCAGAATCGATATTATATTTAGCAATTTTCTCTAGTATGTAACGATGCACTCCGAAACGCACGTTTTCCCGGCGAACACCAGCCGAAAGCTGCCGCCCGACGAACACCGGGGGGCACTGGCAGAGACGCGATGCCCATTTTTAAACTTGAGACAAAGACCGGGTAGAAAGAAACGACAAAGTTGTTTACACTGCCGTCGGAGATCGATCCCGGGAGTTAAGATCTCGTGTCCGGCACCTCGACCCCCCCCCCCCCCGACAGACTCATACCGTACCATTTTACAGCCGCCCGGTGGGTATTTATCCGAGGGTAATTACTAAACATGCCGGCGCGGGTAATAATTACTAAACATTAGCCGCGTATAAAAAAAGCCTTCGATGGCACGTCAAGACAGATCCTCCGATTCTCTGAACTCCTCTGAAGACGAACAAACCAGAGCAATCCGAAGCTTCTTAAAGCACAAGAGATCAGAGGGTAGCGCGAACACTGCCGATCGATACCGCTCTCAGGTGCATCCTGCCTATTATCCGAACCCAGCGTCTAGTAAGTCCAGAGGCGAAACACTAGCCGCCTTTAACGCGTGCTAGTGTCGAGATGCATCCTGCACCGCATAATTAATATCCGAACCTTCCGCTGTAAAAAAACGCTGCGATTTAAATCCGAACTGTAAAAAATATAACGGAGTTAAATATCCGGCTCAGCTGACGGTCGCGTTAAAACTAGCGGCAAAAACGCAACGCGGCAAAAACGATCTGATCGCACGCAATAATATTGTATACGGAAATCGAAGACGAACACGCGGCAAATATAATCGAACGCGAAATAAACGAATCGATCATCACCTCCGATGATAATTGTAATAAGCGAATAACACCCACGCGCACACACGTACACGCACAAACACACACACATTGTAAACACAGAAATAAAACTCATTTAAGAAATTTCGTTTATTCATTTAGCGAACCCGCCCGACTCGAACGGCGTTCCGAACGCACGAAAAAAAGTCGAACGTTACAAGCATTTCCCTGAAGTTGAAGATATGATCAGTTGTTGATTTGCCTTTACGAAATCCAGTTTGATATTTTATCTTATAATATTTACTTTAAAATGTGTATTTACTTTAAATGTATATTTACTTTAACATCTCTCTTCTCTTTTTCTTTTATTTTATAGTTAAGTACTTTTACTACTATAGGATTTATGTGGCAATCACCGCTCTCATTGTCATAAAATATGATAAGACCGTAGTTACAAACTGCGAAAACACACAATATAAATCATTTCAAATATTACACCATAAATATGAAAGTAAAATAGATTTTTAATAAAAAAAGGTAACATTTCTCACATTGCCATAATATTCTAGAGTAAGAGCTGGTAATAAACTACCCATAGATATCAAACATGGTTGCTGGCTTTTTTGAAGCATTATGAAAATATCACTCTTCATTTTTCGTGTTTTACCAATCCATGATGCACTATATGCCGACCAAGAAAGTTGCATACTCTATAAATAAAAATAAATCATAAATTGTAGCTTATTTTTTCGTATAATAAAATTTTGTACGCGTATGTGTATGTTTATATACAAATTAATATTATTTATATAAGAGCTTATAGTTATTATCATTTTGTGTATATTTATGATATCTATTTATGATATTTATTTATGATCTTATGATAATATAACTGGCTATGGAACACAGTATATTTTACACTTTTTAAAAATTCATATTTTTTAATTTTTTGTATTAAATTATAATTTATATTGCGATATTTTCCCTCAGCTTTCAAACATGGAAATAAATGCCGTCGAAAAAAGTGAAAAGTGAGAAAATACGTACATAGGAAGTGGGGCTATAGCATCATGTGCAAACCGCAACGAAAAAGATGTCGAAATCAAATTAAAGGCTTATTTCGTTAGCGAGCGACGAAAACTTTCAGGGATCCTCCGTGACAATCGGCATTGCATCCATCGAGCCTGCTCTGGAGTCGCATATCACTGTGTTAAATAGCGGCATTAAGTGTGAGGTCTGGACAGCTCAGTGGTTTAGAGCAGTTGTCCAGAAAGTAAAAGACTCGGGTTCGATTCCCAATCCAGCCACTTGCACCTCACATATTTTTCTAGTCCACGAATATTGTTTTCTAGCAATTACTCATTGGGCTGAAAAGTGTGTGAATAGAGCATTCACACATGTATCCTATGAAGAGAGTCTTCATAGGATATGTGTCGATGCCGTTGCCACGGATGAATTTTGTCGCTCGTTGACCGAATAAGCGTATAGACACCTTGATGTCTGACCTCCTCTTACACACATCCTTATCTTTATTCACGCCAGACGTGATCTTTCATTCGTCAACTCGCTAAACATTGAAATGTCGCCAAAAATCGATAGCGTTTCTTCCGCCATAGATTGATTAGCTCAATAACTAACAACAAAGGAGTAGGGTGAAGGAAGACAGACCAAAGATATGAGAATCAACTAAATAACGTGCGAAAGTATGAAAATAGTATTTTAATAATAGAGCAAATGTATTACAATAAAGCAGTATTTTTTTATTCGTTAGTCAAGGAAAAATTAAATTAAAAATTAAAGTAATAAAAAAATGTAATAATAGAGAATAACTAGCTGCTGGAATAATTTTATAAATTGAAAGGGTAAAACTTTAGAAAAAGACACTAGGGTCGAATCATCTTGGCCTTGCCATATGTTGTCAAGGTCACTGTCCTGAGTAATATTCAAAAGATTTTAGCCGTCGCTCGTTGTTTATTAAAAAGTTATTAACAAAACAATTTCCACGAATTATATGCAACATGCGACTATATGAATTTCTAAGCAATGTTGATTTGACTTCTAAAAAGGTAAAGGTTATTTTAACTTTCTATGCAAAGCGAAGTCCACCCCACATCACCCCTGAGTGAGCGCGAAACGAGATTTATTATTATACAGTTCCACATGGGTTCGCAACTTTCTATGCGAAACGGGATCTATCCCATACCACCTCTGAGTCAGCGCGAAACGAGGTCTATTATTGTACAATTCCACATAAGTTTACAACTTTCCATGCGAAGCGAGGTCCACCCCACATCACCCCTGAGTCAACGCGAAACGAGGTCTATATTGTATGGTTCCACATAGCTTTGCAACTTTCCATGCGAAGCGAGGAACCATAGATTTCGCACTGACTCAGGGGTGATGTGGCGTGGACTTCGCTTCGCATGGAAAGTTGCAAACCCATGTGGAACCATACAATAATAGACTTCGTTTCGCGCTGACTCAGGGATGGTGTGGGGTGCACCTCGCTTTGCATAGAAAGTTAAAATAACCTTGACTTTCTTAGAAGTCAAATCAACATTGCTTAGGAATTCGTATAGTCGCATGTTGTATATACGCTTTTGTTAATAACTTTTTAATAATCGACGAGCGACGGCTAAAATCTTTTGAATGTTACTCAGGACAGTGACCTTGACAACATATGTCAAGGTCAAGACGATTCGACCATGGTCTTTTTTTTAAAGTTTTATCATTGGAAGATATATTTATGGTCAAAATAATTAATCAAATTACATACGTAGTACATATTACATATGTCAAATTAATTACGTAGTAAATAGAGCAGCGAATAGCTCTTAGATGCATCACAACATGATAATTATTTTCCGCAAATCATCTAATCTTATAATAGTTCCGGTTTTCGACGCACATCCTGTGGAGAGAGCATTCACACACTTTTCAGCCCAACAAATAATTGTTAGAAAACAATATTCGTGAACTAGAAAAATATGTGAGGCGCAAGTGGCTGGATCGGGAATCGAACCCGAATCTTTCGCTTTCCGAGCAACTGCTCTAGACCACTGAGCTATCCAGACCTCACACCTAATGCTGCTTTTTAATACAATGATATGCGACTCTAGATCGATGTTGGTATCTCGCTCGATGGATGCAATGCCGATTGCCATGGAGGATCCTTGAAAGGTCGCTCGCTGACCCTTCTGAGTAACCTTCAGAATGTTTTAGCCATCGCTCGTGATTCGTTGAAAAGTTATCAACATAAGAAATTATAAATGGAATGTAAATTTTATTGACACTGTATAGATAGAACTATAGTATATATAACCTATATAAACATGAATTGTAGTATTTTCGATTCTTATTTATATACAAGTGTTCAATTGTTCCTTAGACATTAAAACTAAAATTTGGTTTAAATCAGAAATAGGTTTGGGTTAGTGTATTGAGAGAGAGCGAGAGCGCGAATCGACCGGAAGCGAGCGCGGCGCGACGACAGAATTAGCCCGACGGAGGAAAAAGCAATGTCTTCATATAAATCGAAAGAAATTTCTAAATTTACATAAATATAAAGTTTATTCTTTTAACACGATCTACAATGTCAGAGAGTTATAATACACTATTTATACGCACAAAAAATATAATTGTTTTGAATATAATTGTTCCTTTTATAATTATATATAATTAAAGCTAAGCAGGCTTTAATTTCCGCGAGCAATGGGTAAAGCCACTTAAAGTCACGTCGGCTTTAATTTCCACGAGCAACGGATAAGTTCGCTTTAAAAAGATTAAGTAAGCGCACCGGAGAGGGGGTCAAGGACTTGTTAAGCGTAACATATAGCCTCTGCAAGTCAAATGTCAACCTCGCCTGCTAGCGGTGATCCCTGCTATTACAAAAGAGGCGCTGACGTCCCAACGCTCGGGGGAATAGCTGGGCCACCCTGACCTATGGGGCTTTAAATACTTGATTTAGTTAGCGTGGGGTTGACAACCTTATCTAATGAAACAACTTGTCATGAACACAACACGGTGGCCTCGGATTAAGGACGGATCTATGGATACCCAGACCTGGAATTCTAAAGGGAAAAATGATTTGGCTATCGGAACATGGAATGTTAGAACTTTGCTTCAAGTAGGAGAAATGAACGAAATGGCTGCAGAACTCAGCAGATATAAATTAGATATTATAGCACTGCAAGAGATAAGGTGGAAGGATGCAGGAGCAATCATCAAGAAGGATTTCACGTTGTACTACAGCGGAACCCCTAAGAAGACTGGACAAAAGGGCACTGGTTTCTGGACAAGCCAAAATATCCGGGACAAGATCTTAGGCTTTGATCCAATTAACGAGAGGATATGAAAACTCAGAGTAAAAGGAAAATTTAACAATCTGTCTCTTGTATGTGTATACGCACCTACCGAGGCAAATGAAGAGGAAGAAATAGATATCTTCTACGATACTTTGGAAAAAGTTTGTGACAAGGTCAATAAGTACGATACTTTAATCATATTGGGCGACTTTAACGCAAGGATTGGAAAAGAAGGTTTTGTCAACTCTGTCGCAGGCAGGTTCTCCCTGCATGATGAGACATCATCAAATGGGCTAAAGCTTTGCCAGACGGCAGGAAAATCCTCATTGAGGATTGTAAGTACCGATTTCCAACACAAGGACATCCATAAGGGTACCTGGCGAATACCCGGAGGAGAGGCAGCGAATCAAATTGATCACGTCCTAGTGAACATGAGAAGAAGATCCAGTGTGATTAACGTAAAAGTCTGTAGAGGTGCAAACTGCGACAGTGATCATTACCTTGTAAAGGTAAGAATAAGGCAGAAAATATCCAGCGCAGCAAGAGCTAAAGGAGATAGACGAATAAAATGGAATATAGAAAAGCTAAAAACCGAGCAAGTAGTAGAGGAATACCAAAATGAAGTAACGAGAAACCTAACAGTGATCTGTAACAACGAAGGGATGGATAATGAATGGAGTAATATTGAATGTGCAATAATTAATGCGACTAGTCAAACATTAGGGAAAAAGAATCCTAGACGAAACGAAGACTGGTTTGACCAGGAATGCGCAGATGCCATGAACGCTAAAAGTATAGCAAGGAAAAGACTGCTGCAGAGACATACCAGACATACCCAAGATGAATACGAGAAAAGGAGGAATTGCGAAAAGACTATGCAAAGTAAAAAAGAAGGATGCAATGAATAATAGACTGCGGCAGATAAATGAGCAATACTCTAAACGCTTGGTACGAGAAATGTATGAAAGGGTTAGATGGGAGCGAAAAGGCTTTCAGCCCAGGCTATGCAATGTAAGGAGCGACACGGGCGAAATGCTTACCGAAGAAGAGGAAATCACGGATAGATGGAGGATATATTTTGAGAACGTACTCAATGGAGGAAGGAAGGATTGGACAGAGCTGCAGGCAGATCAGACAATGCTGAGCATTAACACTGAGGAAACGGATACAGTAGAAGAAGAAGTGGAACTCACACCTCCTGAACCCGAAGAGGTAATCAAAGCGCTAAATAGCGTAAAGAACGGAAAGGCTCCTGTGGAGGACGCAATTACAGCTGAGCTACTAAAAAATGTGGGAAGAGAATGTCAGCTTAAGATATGTAACCTTATTCTTGAAATCTGAAAATCCGAAACAATGCCCGAGAAATGGAAAAGAGGGATGATAATTCCGATTCACAAGAAAGGATCTAGATCAGAGTGCGCCAATTATAGACCTATAACACTGCTCAATACAACGTATAAGATATTATCAAAGCTTATCAACAGTAGACTTAAAGACTACGCAAAGAAACGCATATCTGACTATCAATGTGGCTTCAGACCGAATAGATCCACAATAGACCACATATTCACCATTAGATAAAACATGGAGAAGTGCATGGAATATGATGCGGATCTGCATATGCTGTTTGTGGACTTTAAACAGGCCTTTGACTCTATAGATAGAGCAAAAATATGTGAAATCTTTAATGAGCTCAAGATACCAAAGAAGCTAACACACCTAGTTATAATGACACTGAAAGGAATCAGTGCTAAGGTGGTGTTGCAGAGATCAGCAACGAGGGATTTTGAAATTAGAACAGGCGTAAAGCAGGGAGACGAGTTGTCTACCACCATCTTTAATCTAATACTGCATTATGCGATAAAAGATCTTTACAATGGAGGAAATATAATGATCAGATCCTATCAAATAATGGCATACGCGGATGACGTGACAATTTGTGCAAGGACCATGGAAAGCTTGACGGACACCTTTGTAAAGCAAGAAAAAAGAACGAAAGATCTAGGCTTAATAGTCAACGTCAACAAAACAAAATATCTTAAAGTGTCCAGGAAAGATCAAAAGGAAACGGATCGAAACATCTCGATGGCGGGTTCTAGTTTCGAAAGAGTGCAAAATTTCATATATTTGGGCGCCTACCTCAGCTCAAAGAACAACATGCATGAAGAGATCGCATATAGGATAATGGCAGCTAATAAAGCATACTACTCTTTCAGTAATCTATTTAAATCCAAACTAATATCCAGAGCATGCAAATTAGCACTATACAAAACTATAGTCAGATCCATCTTGTGCTATAATGCCGAAACATGGACTTTGTCGGCCATAGATAAGAACAACCTGAGGGTGTTTGAAAGGAAAATACTAAGAAAAATTTTTGAACCGGCTAAAGATGAAGACAATTACTACCTCATTAAGTTTAACCATGAGCTCCTGGAGTTAATGGGGAATGAAGATGTAATTAAATTCATAAAGGCACAAAGATTGAGATGGGCAGGCCACTTGGAGCGTATGGATGAGGAAAGAGCGCCGAGAAGGGCGAGCGAGATGGTATGCATGACTACAAGGCGGCGTGGGAGACCGAAGACCCGCTGGCGGGAGGAGGTGAAGAGTGATTTGAGAAGGATGTCGATTAACAACTGGAGAGGGATAGCGAGGGATAGATACGAATGGAGGCGCATAGTGTTGCAGGCTAAGGCTCACCCCGAGCTGTGATGCTATTGGAAGAAGAAGAAGCGCACCGGAGACTTTTCGACAAAAGGCACGGCGTTCGTCGACCGCGGCAATTTATACTCAAGATCTTCTCGAAGAGCTTTCTCGAAGATCTAGATTTTTTAAGAGTGACTCGATATACAAGATAATGTTCAAATTTAACGTATTCTTTATTATCTGTTATTATTTTCGAGAAGGGCGAGTGTTGTTTTCGGTTGCGCTGACAAAGCGAGATTTTGTGACCGACTGCTTCGAATTGAGCGCCAGGGACGTCAAATGGACGGATGGGCTAATGGACCCCAACTCGCTTGTCGAGCGGCGAATTTCTTAATGAGGCAATCGCGCGTCTCATTTGACTAAATTTTAACTAGATTTCGAACAGTTAGTTTATATCTTTGGAAGTGGAGCCCCTCCGGGGAGCTCACCCACTATATACACTGTGCTCACTGTATACATTTTACTTTGACTCTCGCAGAGAGTGAACTTTGCTTCACCTTGCAAAGTACACGCGAGGTCCACCCCACACCACCTCTGAATGGGAAACGAGGTTTATGGTTCCTCGCTTCCTTCGCATGGAAAGTTCCAAACTCATATGGAACCATACAATATAGATCTCGTTTCGCGCTAACTCAGGGGTAGTGTGAGATAGACCTCGTTTCACATGAAAAGTTGCAAACCTATGTGGAACCATACAATAATAGACCTCGTTTTGCGCTGACTCAGAGGTGATGTGGGATGGACCTCGCCATGGTGGGAGGAAAACAAGGTGTGCTCTTGCACATCCTTCTGTAATAACCAATGAGTGCGTTGGGCCAAGCAGGAGACATATTAATTTATTGGCCAATAGAATTAAGAAGTATATGAAGTATATCTATATATATATCCAATATGGCGTTCCCTTGGCCCAGTCTGCGCAGAACATGTTGAATTTCAACCCCTCTAATGAGCACACCTTGTTTTCCTTCCACCATGGACCCAGTCAGTGATGCCAGAATGCCCACACGAGCAACGAGCAACCGTAGCGGAGGGGATGACGCGCGCAGACGTAAACTGCGTACCGTGAGAGCCGGAGCCTCGGCTAACTTCGAATAGTAGAAGAGGACAGAGATATTGTTTTCTGTCTCCTTCTCACTTTCCACAGTCGGCGACGAGGCAATGCTTCTCGTTTTCGTTGCCTCTGGCCTCTCGCTTTATTTAATACGCGTAACAGCGTTAAATGTTTTTACAGAATTTTTGTATTATTATATTATATATTATGTATGCGTTATGTATTAAATATACGTATCTTAAAAACGCTAATATATAATACATAATGCATACATAATATACAATATATATAATACATAATAATTAATGAATGTGCACGTTGCGATATATCGAAGTCGCAAACGTAACAATATATTTGCAATAATAACGACAACGTACTGACCACTTATACGTTTGCGTCGTGACAATAATATAAAAATAATATAAATGAATGGTGACTTTCCTTACCACCTATGGGGTATCACCAAAGGCGCGTTAGGTTTTTTATTTTAGAGTATGGACCTTCGCCCGGAGCCCTATTATACCACACTTTAAATAATATTATATTGCACTAATATATCTACATATAATTATCTATATTACATTTATGCAGAAGTTATGTTTTTTAAAATGATATATTTTACACATTAATATTTTTAAGTCTGGTGTCAATTAGCGACAAGAAATTTTTTAATATTACATAATATAACATAATATAACACAATATCTGAAAGAGAGAGGGAAAAAGAGGATAAAGGAGGATAAATAATTATTTAACACATTAAATTTAATTGAAATAATATTTTTTTATTATAGTGGGGCCACTGCGGCCCCTCATAATTCGGCCTTGAAAATTTCCGCGGCCACCTCGGTCAGCCATCATTTGTCGCCGGGCATACCAGCGGGCACGTGATCGCCCGCCCGCCCGGTCCCCTTTTCTGTGTATCTGAAAAATAAACATTTACATAATTAATAATGCATTATAATATTCGTGCAAAATAAATAAATATCATTTAAATAATAAATAATATATACTATTTGAATGTTGCGACATTGGTGTTGTCGCCGGCGTCATAGGTGTCGGTGACGGCGTCGACGTCAATGTCGATGGCGGCTGCTGCTGCTGCTCCGGCTGCTGCTGCTGTTGCTGTTGCTGCTGTTGCTGCTGCTGCAGCAAATACTGCAACTGTTGTTACAGGAGCTTTTGCTCCTGCACCACTTGTTGCAGTATTTGTTGCATATTTTCAATTTCATTTTCTCCTGTAAAAATAAAAAGTACATAAAATTAAAAAAAAGAAAAGTATAGATTAAAAATTCTTAATATTTTACTAATGAATAGAAATAATAATAATTTGATTTATTACTTACGAGACATGCTAGCGTGTCTAGTCTTATACGTCGACGTATCGTTATTTGTTGACGTATTACAACGGAATGAATGGGTGTTCAAGAAAGAAAGAAGGTGAGAAAGAAAGAGAGAGAGAGAGAGAGAGAGAAGCTGAAACAATCTTGATTGTAAGTTCCAATTGTTTTTAAATTCTTATATATTTTTATCTTCTTTATTTTCTTTTATTCATTCCTCTTGAATTCTTTGTTTCTGTCTATTTTTTGTTCTATAAAAATGTCTGATGAATTAAGAAAAAAACCTACACGAAGTTTTCAGGAAACTTGGCTTATAGTAATGATGTAGTTAAATCTTGGATACGTAAAGTATCTTCTAATGATAGCTTGTATCATTGCACCATATGTAATAAAAATATTTCTTATAACACACATGTTTTGAGGCATGCGGATTCTGCGTCCCACAAAAAAAATATTCAGGAAAATACTTTGTCTTTAAATGATAATAATGAAAATTCACATAAAAATATACAAAAAATCTACATTTCAACCACAATGGATGGAAATCGAATTATTTAAACCGTGGCTACGTGAAGTGCCGCATAATAAAAGTTCATTTTTTTGCACTTTTTGTGATAAATCTACGGTTGGTAATTTATCACATATTTATCGTCACGCAGAATCCAAACCATATATAAACATGTCTAAAAAAAATAAAACAGAAACAAAGAATATAGATACAGGGCGATCCTGAAAAACGATCCGTCTATAAAATGACATATTCCTGACACCATTCTAAGACAATTTTTCCTTTACCAAAATTTGATTTGAAGCGTAGTTTTTGAATTATGAGCAAAAATAGTTAGTAAATCACGCGTCGGGTACAGAAGGCAGGCAGGAGCGGCGCGGCGTGCCGCGAGCGCGGGCGCAGCTGACCGCCCGACGGGTGATTATCACCGCATGAGTCGCTAACTATTTTATCTTATAACATAAAATTATGCTTTAAATAAAATTTTGGCAAAGAAGAAAATGTCTTAGAATTACGTCAGAAATACGTGTTGCTTAAAATAACGTTATTTTAATAATGAAAAGTTGTTCCGGATCGCCGGCCGTCCGACGTTGCAATCAGCTGATTGCTACACGCGATGTGTGTATGGCGGAGTGTGTGCGTAAGAGAGAGAGAGAAAGAGAGAGAAAGAGGGAGAGAGGGAGGGTAGGAGGGACAGACATTCATACACACGCACGCACTTTTTTTCTCGCTCTCTTTCTCTCTTTTACGCAACACTCATACACTCTCTCATTCAGTCTCTCACTCACACTCTCTCGATCACTCACTCACTCACTCACCTGCTTACTCACTTGCTCATTCACCTTGTAGCAGCGTAGCGAATCTTCATGCTATGTATTGTTGTATCTGCTGCACGGTTATGATTGCTAGAGATGCGCGACACATTGAAATTTTTTCGATTATTAGTCTCACACTCGATTGACACAATACAGATTACGCGATAACGAGTTTACTGTTTATTCACTCACTATTGATTTATCGATACCAAAAATTACTTTCAAAGAAACGCGAATGCAAACAGCACATGACTCGACGCGAAGCGACGGACCGCGGAGACTGCGCGACCACAAGAGTTATGTTGCCAGAAACGCGACACGCGACATCTAACAAACGACTTGCGCGTGGCGCGTGATTGACGCGAGATAAGACGAACGATCGGCTAAAACCTTCGCATTGCGAATGCGGTAGAAAACATGAAACGTATAATGACATACTTAAAAAATTAATTATTTATTATAAATTATTTATTATAAATTATTTATTATAAATAATTAATTTTTTAAGTATGTCATTATACGTTTCATGTTTTCTACCGCATTCGCAATGCGAAGGTTTTAGCCGATCGTTCGTCTTATCTCGCGTCAATCACGCGCCACGCGCAAGTCGTTTGTTAGATGTCGCGTGTCGCGTTTCTGGCAACATAACTCTTGTGGTCGCGCAGTCTCCGCGGTCCGTCGCTTCGCGTCGAGTCATGTGCTGTTTGCATTCGCGTTTCTTTGAAAGTAATTTTTGGTATCGATAAATCAATAGTGAGTGAATAAACAGTAAACTCGTTATCGCGTAATCTGTATTGTGTCAATCGAGTGTGAGACTAATAATCGAAAAAATTTCAATGTGTCGCGCATCTCTAGCAATCATAACCGTGCAGCAGATACAACAATACATAGCATGAAGATTCGCTACGCTGCTACAAGGTGAATGAGCAAGTGAGTAAGCAGGTGAGTGAGTGAGTGAGTGATCGAGAGAGTGTGAGTGAGAGACTGAATGAGAGAGTGTATGAGTGTTGCGTAAAAGAGAGAAAGAGAGCGAGAAAAAAAGTGCGTGCGTGTGTATGAATGTCTGTCCCTCCTACCCTCCCTCTCTCCCTCTTTCTCTCTCTTTCTCTCTCTCTCTTACGCACACACTCCGCCATACACACATCGCGTGTAGCAATCAGCTGATTGCAACGTCGGACGGCCGGCGATCCGGAACAACTTTTCATTATTAAAATAACGTTATTTTAAGCAACACGTATTTCTGACGTAATTCTAAGACATTTTCTTCTTTACCAAAATTTTATTTAAAGCATAATTTTATGTTATAAGATAAAATAGTTAGCGACTCATGCGGTGATAATCACCCGTCGGGCGGTCAGCTGCGCCCGCGCTCGCGGCACGCCGCGCCGCTCCTGCCTGCCTTCTGTACCCGACGCGTGATTTACTAACTATTTTTGCTCATAATTCAAAAACTACGCTTCAAATCAAATTTTGGTAAAGGAAAAATTGTCTTAGAATGGTGTCAGGAATATGTCATTTTATAGACGGATCGTTTTTCAGGATCGCCCTGTATAGACATGATAGACGATTCCCTTTTGCCGTTTGATGAACGTAAAAAAGCGGCGGAAATACAATATGCCGCTTTAATTGCAGAAAAAAACATACCTCATCAAACTGCACAAGAAATTTTAAGTTTTTTTCAACACGTAGGACAAGATCTTAATGTGTTAAAAAAAATGAGCATGGGTCGAACGAAATGTAGAAATATAATTTCCAATGTTTTGTATCCCGTTGAATGTGAAAATGTCGCTAATAAGCTTCAAAATACAAAATTCTCCGTTTTTATTAATGAAACATCAGATATTTGCAATGAAAAGTGGATGATTTTTCGTTCGATACATTGATCCCGAGACATTAGATATTCGCTCACAACTAGTCAAATTAATTAATATTGATGCAAAAGATTGTAGCGCTAAAAAGTTATTCCATGCATTTAAGTTTAAAATATGGGAATTACAAATTCCCTTTTTAAATATTGTTGCCCTGTTATGCGACAATGCACCTGTAATGATAGGGAAACATTTATCATTTAAAACCAAATTAGAAGAGATGTGCCAACATGTATTAACATTTCCGTGCCCATGTCATTCAGCTGTGTTAGCTGCGCACGCTGCATGTGCGAAAATACCATCATTTTGTGATGAATTTAAAAAAAAAATAGCTAATTATATTAATAGCAGTTCAAACCGTTTGTCAATTTTTCAAGAATTTTGTGATTGCTTTCAAGAAAGTAATCGCAAAATTTTAAAATTAAGTGAAACGCGCTGGCTATCTCACCACACATGTGTCGAAAGGCTTTTTGAACCGTGGGATACAATTAAAAATTTTCTACAAGAAATGGTTGTAAGCGATAAAACAAAATCTGGAGAATATCTTTTGTCTATGATATATAATATAGAAATGAAAGCTTATTTTCTTTTTTTGAAATATATTTAAAAATTTTTTTAATATATTCAATGCATATTTCCAATCAACAGAAACGAGAATTCATTTATTGCAGTTTAAATCAGTTAATTTTCTCTCCCAAGTCTGTCAAAATTTTGTTAAAAGAGAATATCTACAAAACATAGCCACAAATATGGATTTTTCGCAGAAACAAATTCAGAAAAATATAAATGAAATTTTTGTTGGATCGCAATGTGAAGCATATCTTAATAATTTAATAGAGGATCATATAGAAGCAGTTGTAACCATTCGACAGAATTGTTTACAATTTTATATAACTGCTGCACAGGAAATACGTAAAAGATTGCCTATTCCACATAATTTTTTTATAAAATTACAAGTTTTTGATCCATCTATATCTTTATTCGATAATAATAGAGAAACATCGTTTCAGCATGTTTCTTTTATTGCTAAATATCTTGGTGGTTTCGATGAAGGATCCTTAAGAAAAGAGTGACTTGCGTTACCAACAGATTTAACTCAAAAAGAGAAAGAAAATCTATCGAAAATGAAATTTGATGATATGTGGAAAGAAATCTTACAGTGCCAGTTGTCAAATAATACTTATAAATATCCCACTTTGAAAAATGTTTTGAGTGCTGTTCGAGCACTTCCTAATTCAAATGCAGATCCGGAGAGAATGTTTTCAATTTTAACTGATTTAAAATCAAAAAAATGCAACAAACTTTCTTCGACCACTGTTAATGCTTCTTGTGTAATAAAATCAGCACTGAAAACTAGAGGCGAAACAGCTATAAGCATGACAATAAGCAAACAACATTTATCTCGAATGTTTTCTAATAAATTATATGCAGCTTATCCTAAAAAAGAAAAAAGTAATTTAACTTTATATGCAGCAGATGAAAGTGTTGATCGTTTACAACGCAATAATAATAAAAGAGAACAAATACTTCGCAAATATTAAAAAATTTCTTGTCGCTAATTGACACCAGACTTAAAAATATTAATGTGTAAAAAATATCTTTTTAAAAAACATAACTTCTGCATAAATGTAATATAGATAATTATATGTAGATATATTAGTGCAATATAATATTATTTAAAGTGTGGTATAATAGGGTTCCGGGCGAAGGTCCATACTCTAAAATAAAAAACCTAACGCGCCTTTGATGATACCCCATGGGTGGTGAGGAGCACCATTCATTTATATTATTTTTATATTATTGTCACGACGCAAACGTATAAGTGGTCAGTATACGTTGTCGTTATTATTGCAAATATATTGTTACGTTTGCGGAACGATTTCGATATATCGCAACGTGCACGACTCAATAGGCACATTCATTAATTATTATGTATTATATATATTGTATATTATGTATGCATTATGTATTATATATTAGCGATTTTAAGATATGTATAATATATTTAATACATAACGCATACATAATATATAATATAATAATACAAAAAGGCTGTAAAAACATTTAACGCTGTCACGCGTATTAAATAAAGCGAGAGACCAGAGGCAACGAGAACGAGAAGCATTGCCTCGTCGCCGACTGTGGAAAGTAAGAAGGAGACAGAAAACAATATCTCTGTCCTCCTCTACTATCCGAAGCTAGCCGAGGCTCCGGCTCTCACGGTACGCAGTTCACGTCTGCGCGCGTCATCCCCTCCACTACGGTTGCTCGTTGCTCGCGTGGGCATTCTGGCATCACTGATTATATGTCATACATAATATTTGAAATTTGGCATAATATGATCTTATCTTTATATCATATCTAATCATATTTAGCTAGATCTAATTATATATGAAAACAGATCTGGTCGAATATGATCATATAAATATAAAATCATATCGCTCCAATTTTCGGATATTATTATATGTAATCATATAAAATTATGCATATTTATATCTGAACATATTACACCTATTTTTTCTCGGGTTATGTCATAATTTTAATTTTACAAAGGCATAAAAAGTAAAATCGTAAGAGAAATATAAATTAATGGATATATTTAAAATATCAATAAATACAAAAGCACACGCATCGATTAATAATTAACAATACACCATTTTAAATGATGTCACGTATTAAGCTAACGCTCGCAAAACAACAACCTGTCATACTATTGCTCCAACAGATTGTTTCAGATATATTTATATCTGATTTTTATATCTTGATATATGGTATTTATTATATATTCAAATGTTATGTTTAGAGTTATAAATGTCTAAAACTCCCGATTACATATAGAATATGCCTTTCAAATGTATTTGTTAGTTCTATTACGGAAAGATAGGATGTATTGAGTGAAGAATCGAGCGCAACGAACGGACACAAATAGCGTATTTATAGAGAGGTTTATATTTAATTCTGGAAAATGATTTTTAAAACATAATTTAATCATATATGGTTGGATTCGTAAAGAAATAACCTTTCATTTGATGATAAAGAACTTTCAAAATTAAAAAAGAAATGTTTAGTGGTGAAGATATTTTGGAGAATTAAAAAATAAAACATTTTTATCGTTATCGTTATAAAGTATTCTTGTAACTATTTAATTTTTAATTTGAAATTTTTTCTTTATCTCTTATAGTTTCAGAGATATTCGTCTCGAAAGAAAAAAATTGATTTTTTTCAAGGAGGTTTTGCCCCTTAGATATGTGTATAAGCACATATAAAAAAATACGTGTCCTTTATTTTATCTAAAAAACAACATATTGAAAGCTCATCAAAATCGAAGGGGGACACTTCTGTGACTTCCCTTGTCAGAGGAAATGAAATAGCTATTGGAATGACTGCAACTGCATGATCATATCATGATATCAATTTACAGAATGATCTGGATAATTATAAGATAGTAAGCAGCACATGAAAATATTGCAGCAAGATAAATGGCAGAACAGTGCAATCAATAACGTATTAATTATTTATTGGTTAACGTTTGACCTCTCATAGTAATTACTGATATTTATTCTCATAGTCAGAGAAATAAAGTTAAAGTATGTACAATATGTGGCACGTATAAATCCTTTGATTATTGCAATAAGTATTCACATTATTATTGAATCATTTAAAATATTTTTTATTTTTATTATTCTATTTTACAACTCGAATCTCAAAATATTTGCTCGAATAATTATTTATAATATTATATATTAAATTATCTAATAAATTTTATAATTTTATAACAGCATAAATCGCCATTTTATTTATTGCCTCGTTTGATTACAAACTTATAGTACTATTTAAAAACTTAACACACACATTTTTATCAGGTTTTGTGTTTGTGTGTGTGTATTTGAGCAAATATGGAGGAATTTTATTTGTAAAAAATTTATATAAAAATTAACAATACTCGAATTTAATTTAATTTTACTTTCATACAAATTTTAATTATATAATTTTACATTATATTTGAAATTTTAATAAAAATGTATTAAATTTGTAAATGATGCTGCATATATAGGATGTATTTAAACTGACGATAAATATTTTAATGACAAATTCTTTGCAACATTTTAAGACAAAAATTCTAATACGAAAATGTCGAAGCTATAATAGTTTCCAAATGATAAAAGTTTAAAGATTACGAATGACAGGACTACAGTTTCGCGCACTCATGGGTGGCAAAATGGCCAGTAGTAAAGGTGCTTTCATGAATCAGATGCCTTTGACATTAATGAAATTATTGTAAAAATGTTCAAGTTTCATTAAAAATTTATCTTTGCTTATCCATAATGAATCATAACGATTTAAAATGTTTTTATTTAATAATTTAATATACCGATATTGATATGTCAGCTATCATACGTCGACCATCCTCATCATGGAGATAGCTAAATAATTTCATTAATGTCAAAGGTATCCAATGCAAACATTTTTATCATTGGCCATTTTCCCACCCCTAAATGCGTGAAACTCTAGCCATTGGTGTAAAGAAAACACATAATTGTTTCGGAGAAAAAATATGTAATTTGCAATTAACAATTACATATTTTTTCTTAAAAACAACTATGTTTTTTCTTTACAGCAATTGATTCCTCACATTATTTTATGCATAAAAGTAGTATTAAGGTAGTATTAAGATAATCGAAAAATGAATATTTTACAAGATATTTTACGGTTTATGTAAAATTAAGAAATTATTTCAAGCCTCATAACTCGAAAAGTACTTAATAAAAAAATACTTCATTATAGTGTTTTGAAAAGCTGTTGAAGTAAGTTACGAGAATATTTAATAAAAAATAGGGGTTCCATTTAAAAAATTCAAAGTGACCTGGCCCTGACCTTGACAACGTCACCCAGGATCAAACCAATGGTACCATTTTATGTCCCCCTTCAAGTCATACAACTTATGTCTGAAACATTTTTCAATTTAACGTGGTATTTCTGAGATATTCGCGTGTATTGATTAAAATGGTCTACCCTGTATACATATACAATATATATATATATATATATATACACACACACACACAGGGTGTTTCAGACCACCCGTACCACGCATGTAAAAACTAGAGAAGTGGTTATTTCAAAAAAGTAAAAACATTTTCTTTATAAATCGGGTCCGCTCTATCGAATGGTGATATTTTCAACTTCTGGTTCCGGCCGGAAATAGGCGATTCAGACCGGAAGTCTTTCTTAAATGGAACATGGTATTTTTTATTGCATATTCTTATAGCTTATTTCAAGAGCTTTCCAAAACACTATAATAAAATATTTTTCCCTCAAGTACTTTTTGAGTTAAAAGGCTTGAAATCATTTCTTAATTTTACATAAACCGTAAAATATCTTGTAAAATATTCATTTTTCTATATACATATTATCTTACCTTAATACTTTTATGTACATAATAATGAGAGGAATCAATTGGTGTAAAGAAAACACATAATTGTTTCGAAGAAAAAATATGTAATTTGCAATTAACAATTACATATTTTTCTTTAAAATAACTATGTGTTTTCTTTACATCAATTGATTCGTCTCATTATTTTGTACATAAAAGCATTAAGGTAAGATAATCGAAAAATGAATATTTTACAAGATATTTTATGGTTTATGTAAAATTAAGAAATGATTTCAAGCCTTATAACTCAAAAAGTACCTGAGGGAAAAATATTTTATTGTAGTGTTTTGGAAAGCTCTTGAAATAAGCTATAAGAATATGCAATAAAAAATACCATGTTCCATTTAAAAAAATGCACTTCCGGTCTGAATCGCCTATTTCCGGCCGGAACCAGAAGTTGAAAATATCACCATTCGGTAGAGTGCACCCGATTTATAAAGAAAATGTTTTTACTTTTTTGAAATAACCACTTCTCTAGTTTTTAAATGGGTGGTACGGGTGGTCTGAAACACTCTGTATATATACACACACAGGATGTTCCGAAGCATTATATAGAAGTGCTTGAGGAGATAGAGGGGGTTAAACTGAGTAGAAAAGTCCTCTACCATTTTGCGACCTTCGCAATAATTAATTAAATATTAATTTAAAAAGATCGACTAATGCATACGAGTAAAAGTGCGCAGCGACGAAAGCCTTCCCACTGGAATCTGATATTAGGTGCATAGAGAAACAGTGAGTGGGGCGCTCTTCAAAACATGATGACGGCGCACGGCGCTTCAGCGTAATGTTTGGTGAACACCTCGCCCATCGCTGGTTATATCTTTCAGAAGTAAAGCTTCTCCATGGGGGGAGAGGGGGCCGTACTCTTTGTATCCACGCATGTACTTTCCATGCGAAGGATAGACTAAGATGATAATGCACTCCAAAATAGTAGATGGGCTTAAAATTTAATGATTTTATTAGAATAAAAAGAAATAGCGTTTTTTTTTTCGTAAAATACTGTTTTTAACAGTAATAACCCAGATAGCCAAATGCAATGAGGTTGCTGTCATGTTGCCAATAATTGTTGAAGCAACTAATTTTAACAAACTAGAGACAAGGTGAGACAGCATTATGTCTGTTACGTTGAACTCACATGAATTCATGTGCTAATAACAACAAATTAATTGCAACGTGTCAGCATATTGCTGACATGTTGTAGACAACGTAATATACCAATATTGCAGACCATTTGCTTCGTTAATTGATTGCATGTAGAAGCAGACATATAGCTGCATTCGTAACGCATTCTATTTCGATGTCAGCAAGTATACTGTAAATATATAATAATACATGCGATGCATTTGTTTGCTGAATATGTCATATCAAGCTTGGCTATCTGGGAATGTATAGAACATAAAAGTTGCATTTTTAAGAGAGGTATAAATTTCATTTGAAACTTCTTCTAAACTTCTACTAAAATCAATATTTATTAAGATAATGAAGAAAATATACAAAAAGAAGCTATTTTTTCTTCATTTTGAGCATGATGAGTTAGTCGTCAATTTTCATTGTCATATTCATAATCAGTACTTCGAAATGCATTAGTATGTAAAATTTGAGAACCATCGGAGATACGCTCTTTTCAGAAGTGCACCCGAGTTTTCAAAACTGTTTAAAAATTATAAATAAAAATATTACGCAAATTAGTAAAAATCCAGAAAAAAACAGGAAATCCCAATAAACTTAAGCTGGATATATTCTCAAGGTAATGACCCTGAGTGATAGTCAAAAGATATTAGCCGACCTTCGTTATTTATTCAAAAGTTATTAACAAAAAAGCTTTTGTAAGTAATATATATTTTTTGGACACTATGTACTGACCATGTTACGCAACTTAGGACACAAGACAGTGTGGGATAAATTTCGTTTCGCGTGGAAAGTACATCCGTCGGTACAATGAATTCTGCCCTCACTTACGGAGGAGCTCCATTTAGTGGAAGATATAATCTAACCAACTCGTATCGGAAAGATAGGATGGATTTCGATTCGCGTGGAAAGTTGCAAACCCATGAAGAACCGTACAATAATAGACTTCATTTCGCATTGACTCGGGAGTGGTGTGGGATGGACCTCGTATAGAAAGTTCTAAATCCATGTGAAACCATAGGATAATAAAAAAAGCAATGACAACTTAGGACCAAAATTTGCCTGTAAGGGAAACGTATAAAATCGGTTTATCGGTTTATACTTTCGAACCTACTAAACTCGAGTATGATACTTAAAATTGTCCAAAGTCCAGGGAACTTTATGAAAATGCAATTTTTTTACAACAAAACCTCGCTTTACAGCGAATATTTTCTAACAAATGGTTATTATGAATAAAAGAAATTTTTTTATTGATATTTGTGAGTTTAATAGATGCGTGTATATGTGTATGTGTATGCGCGTGTGTATGTACAGAAAAGCAGAAGAAGGTGGGGTTCGCTCGCGTGTTTCTTCTTTCTACGTCAGTGTCAGCTTTATCTAAAATTTATCGCGTTCTCCTGTGTTATTAAATGTATTGTATAATATATATATATATATATATATATATATATACAGGGTGTTCAAAAAGTCCCGGACCGGTTGAATATTTCATAAACTATGCACTTTAGAAAGAAATATTTCAGACAAAAGTTGTATGGCTTGAAGGGGGCCATAAGATGGCGTCATTGGTTTGACCTTGAAAAGTCGTTTGAAGGTCACGTAAAGGTCACCTTCAATTTCTTAAATGGAACCCCCTATTTTTTGTTACTTATTCTTGTAGCTTATCTCGAGAGCTTTCCAAAACACTATAATAAAGTATTTCTTCATTGAGTACTTTTCGAGTTATGATGCTTGAAATAATTTCTTAATTTTACATAAACCATAAAATATCTAGTAAAATATTCATTTTTCGATTATCTTACCTTAATACTTTTATGTACAAAATAATGAGAGGAATCAATTGGTGTAAAGAAAATACATAGTTATTTTTAAGAAAAAATATGTAATTGTTAATTGCAAATTACATATTTTTTCTTTTGGCTACGACTAAACGTGAGAGGCAAGGGGACTCACGATAATCAAGCACCCCAAAACGTGAGAGGCAAGAGGACTCACGATAATCAAGCATCCCAAAACGTGAGAGGCAAGGGGACTCACGATAATCAAGCACCCCAAAGGGAACAAAATTTACTACGTCCACGTCGTTGTTCCTGGATAACGCTAAAAGTAAATCTAATATTCTAATGGGAAAAAAACTTGAAGGTCAGCGGCAAGGTCGAGTCTGAGGTTACTACTGAATGCACTTTGTTCAAATAAATTACTAAGGTAAGTTTGAATCATTTCCAGAAGCTACGCTTCTCAGAGGTATCCAGACCTTGTTCAAGTTTAAATGACCTTTCAGTGACCGTCAAGGTCACACCTGACCTATGAACTGAGAACATTTTTGGACGTAAAATTTCTCGCTCTTTCGATTGCCGACATCAAAAAGGGGGTTTCTGTTTAAAAAAATAAAGTTGACCTTGAAATAACCTTGAAGGTCGTCGTCAAGTTCAAAACCAAGGTCACCATTGAATTCCTCGTTGAAAGTTACTACAAGAATGACCTTAACATTTTTGGAAAATACTTTATCTTGGGAGTTATTCAGCTGTATCGGAACTTTTTGGACACCCTGTATATATATATATTATACAATACATTTAATAGCACAGAAGAACGCGATATATTTTAGATAAAGCTGATACTGATGTAGAAAGAAGAAACGCGCGAGCAAACCCCACTTCCTTCTGCTTTTCTGTACATACACACGCACATACACATACACCCAGATAGCAAAGTCTGTAGAAAGCATATCATGCCAAGTGTCTGCTATCAACTAATGTTAGTAAAACGGTTACAAATTTGGTATTGAAGCTGTTATTACCAATTAAGTTGACAAATTGATGTCAAAAATCGAACAGAGTCTGCTCACAGAATCTGACGCAGATTGGTGGCAGAAACCAAGCAGAATCTGCTAACATGACTTGATATCAGATTGTCGACAAAAATCAAGCAGAATCTGCGTGCGCACAATTTGATTGCAGATTGACAGCAGAAGTGGAACAGGGTTTGCATGCGTGACGGCAAATTGGCAACAATCTGCATTTGATTCGATAGTTCCTTCGCTTACCGCTATGTGATGTATTTTCTCGCAATCAAATTTCTGTCAGAAGTATATATAAAGTCGTTATTATTAATAAAAGATCAAAAATATAATAACTATTTCTATCACTTTAATTTCTGATATGTGAAACAAGCAGATAAGATTCAGAATATTAAACTGATTGGAATCAATAGGATAAATGGAAAATTATTCATTTACTGCCTATTTGAAGCATAAAGGAAGAATTTAATTCTAAATAAATTATATCTCAAGTTTTATAAGTTAAATTTAATTATTTTCACCATTTAATTTATTATTAATTTAATTAAATTGAGTCCTTTACTATGTGAGATATAACTACGATATAACATATTACATATTATATGTTGTATTAGAAGAAAATTGTAATAAACCAATAACTCGCCGATAATAGTCTTATTTAGCATCTGTAATAATTAATTTTATTGTATTTATATTACTTATTTATATGAATGACCAGAAGCTGCAGATTCTGCTCGGAATCTGCTGCCAATCTGCCGTCAGATTACGCGCGCGCAGATCCTGCTCGGTTTCTGCCGACAATTTGACATCAAGTGATGTTAGCAGATCCTGCTCGGCTTTTGCTGACAATCTGCTGTCAGATTCTGTGAGCAGGTTTTGCTAGCAAATCGTAAGCCTATTGCGGACATAACGGATGCCAATCTGCTAGCAACTTTTGTGGAAATCTGTCGCCAATCTGCTGGCAAATTGCGCGCATTTTGCTTACCGGGCACATACATATACACGCATCTATTAAACTCACAAATATTAATAAAAGAATTTCTTTTATTCATAATAACCGTTTGTTTATTAAAAAATATTCGCTGTGAAGCGAGATTTTGTTGTAAAAAAACCTGCATTTTCATACAGTTCCCTGGACTTTGCACAATTTTAAGTTTCATATTCGAGTTCAGTGGGTTCCAAAGTATAAAGATAGACCGATTTTGTACGTTTCCGTTAC
Source organism: Camponotus vicinus (assembly GCF_025532165.1). Taxonomy (NCBI): domain Eukaryota; kingdom Metazoa; phylum Arthropoda; class Insecta; order Hymenoptera; family Formicidae; genus Camponotus; species Camponotus vicinus. Next base: position 17,482,737 of record NW_028141978.1, on the reverse strand, counting down.
AGGCAAATTTTGACCTTAAGCATCGTTCTTTCTATTATTGTAGGATTTCATATGGATTTAAAACTTTCTACACGAAGCGAGGTCCATCCTACACCACTCTTAGGTCAGTGCGAAACGAGGTCTATTATTGTACGGTTCTACATGGGTTTGCAACTTTCCACGCGAAGTGAAATCCACTTCACCTTTCAAACATAATTTTGGTTAGGTTAGGTTATATCTTCCGGAGATGGAGCCCCTCCGTAAGTGAGGAATCCATTGTATTCACACATGTACTTTCCACGCGAAATGAGGTTTATACCACACCTAAGTGCATAATATGATCAATATGCATGATATCCGAAAAAAGTATATTATTTATAAATCTTTTTTGTTAATAACTTTTGAATAAACAACGCAGGATAAAATCTTTTGAATGTCACTCAGGGTTATTACCTTGACAACATAAGTTAAGATCAAGTTCATTCTTTTTTCTTTTTTTCTAGATTTTTACTATTTTGAGTAATATTTTTATTTATTACTTTTAAACAATTGAAAACCCAGATATACGACCTTTACAGTTGACCTTAATATGATCTCTCGAAACTATGTGTAAAATTTCACTGCAATTGGAAGTGTCCTTTTCGGGGGAGGGGGGAGAACATCCGATAATGTATTTATATATATTTTTATATAAATTTGATTTAATTATAATAATATATTTTTAATAAATAATTTAAATGTTGTGAAATAAATATAATCTATCAAGTTGTATATATTAAATAATGCAAAATAAATGTAAAATAAAAAACTTGAATATTATTTATGAACGATAAAAAAGTTATATCACACAAGTTTAATTCTTATATATTTAATATTAATATACTTTGTTGCATTTTTCATAGCATGTTTTAAAAATGATGCAGAGTGCAATGTGTGGTATGTTAATAATATATAATTTTTATCTATTACCAAAGATCTAATCAATATATAATTCTTTATTATAGTAAGAACAAAGCTAAGAAATTGTTACTATGAATAAATTTGATTTGTTAATAACTTACAATTTCTGTCAAATCATTTGCCGGCCAAGCCGTAATATAAAGTCTCTCACATCCACATAACACCAAGCACATAAATTGTGCCGTTACAGTTAGAGGTTGCTTCTAAACAGATTATAGATAAATGTATATATTATTTACACTTATTCACAATTATATTTTAGAATTATTCATTTTTTGCATATGTATTTATCAGCGTCTAGTGCAAAATGTTTAATGCATTTATAAAACAACATATATATGCACAAAAAATATAATAAAATAGAATAGACGCAGCATAACAAATAAAAATAAAGAGAGATTAGATAAAGTGAACCTTACGCTTCTTATAGTACTTTATATTATCTACACTATACGAAATAGAGAAATAAGCATTTGTAATATTTGTATCTTTATAATTAGCAGTATATTTTTTATTGAAATGCGTACAGGCAATGCATATAAATATCCACATAAAATGAGAAAGAAAAAGCAAAAGAAAATTATATATATATAGAAAGAGAGAGACAGAAAGAGAAAAAAGCCAATATGATTAAAATTATTTTAATTACTAGCTTTGTTACAAATAATATAGCAATAATGAAAAAAAACATTATAATTTTTTTCTAATTAAACTTTGTTTATGTACAAGTGAATAGTTAACTTATTCGAGCACACGAGCGAAAAATATAATAAATAGAAAATATCATAATTACTCACATGAATCAATGTAAAAGCTGCGCAAATTACGCAAGAGCCCATTGTAATATTTGATTTGCAGATTAAGTATCGAACTGTATATTGAACTTCATCTATAAAACTAATACTCTTATTAATGATGACAATAATTATACGAATTTCTCTTGTGCTGTATTATTATATAAAGCTGTATTATTATATAAAGCTTGAGAATAAATTTGTTGCATATTGAAAATATTAAAATATATAATTTCAAATAATGTATTTTAATCTAGATGACTAATTCCACAAATATGTAATTTGCATTTCATAAAAATAATGTATAATATGCTTTATTATGAGACAATAGATAATTAAAAAAAAATATTTTTTTATATAATTTCAATGCCTAATAGATTACATAACAATGTGACATAATAGAGTTTGACAATATTTATATTCGAAAAAAATTAATTTCTTACTTTATTATTTCTTGATGTTTTTGAATACACGTCTTTACATGATTTTCGTGCGTTATTTGTTGCAATTCTTGTCCCAACATTTCCAATCTCGCAGCGGAATACCAGAAGAACATTGCAATCATGAAATCTACTATGATACAGGATCCAGCTTGAAAGATGGCGAATACTTGCAGAATGTAAAGAATACCTCTAGTGTAGGGAATTTCAGTAGAAAATGGATACCATGCTTCCATTGGAAGATTTATTGACAAGAACAAAGGGCCACAAGAAAAAGCGATCGCTGCTAGCATATTGGATATTCCAACAAAGACATAAAAGTCCGAGTAACGATTTATATATTTCTGTATAATATATCTCTCATACAACTCAGAATGTTTGAGAAAGTTCCTCAGTTGTGCTAGAAGCTTCTATGCATATGAAATATTAAGAAGCATTTTAATTATAGTAACTAAAATAATTATTTTATATTCAATTTTAATACATATTACATTATTAGAAATAATAAAATTTATTAAAGAAAAATAATAAGATTTTGTATTTAATAACATTTATAAAGAAATGTAATATTATTTTATGAAAAGATAGGGATGTATGTGGGAGGAGGTCAGACGTGTCTATACGTCCATTTGGTCAACGAGCGACAGAATTCATCCGTGGCAACGGCATCGACGCATATGCTGTGAAGAGAGCAATCATATACTTTTCAGCCCAACGAAAAATTGCTAGAAAACAATATTCGTGGACTAGAAAAATATGTGAGGTGCAAGTGGCTGAATCGGGAATCGAACCCGAGTCTTTTGCTTTCCGGACAACTGTTCTAGACCACTGAGCTATCCAGACCTCACACCTAATACTGCTTTTTAACACAGTGATATGCGACTTCAGAGCGATATTGATATCTCGCTCGATGGATGCAATGCCGATTGCCATGGAGGATCCTTGAAAGGTCGCTCGCTGACCAAATAAGTGCCGGTGGAGGTATTCGCGTGCACTGTATGGTGGCTTCCGATTGGCCTTCCGTAAGAAACGGCACCGTCGAGCACAACGCCATAGAGTAACCACATCCCTCAAGATCCCTCTAGTAAATACTAATATCCCTACTATGCCAATAACAGTGGCAGATGGACCTTAAATAGGGCCGTGGCAAGCCTTCAGAATAATATTATTTTATACTTTTTCTTAGTGTCATGTTTACTTTACATGTATGCTCTGCCATAATATGTATATTATATTATATTCTTCACAAAGAAAACAGTAACTTATCTTTATGTAGCAAATCTATTTGCGTAACATGTGATTTTAATATTGTGTATTCGAATCTTAATATTTAGAATAATCAAACCTGTAATCGTGATCTTCCTATCCTACATAGGATTAAATTGAACAATACTTCTATCAATGCTACCAATTCAGACAGTGCCTTCATCGTTCGAATAATATCGTTTTTGGAATACCACGCACCAAGAATCAGCGGTGGCAATGAGCTTAACACATTCAAAATTGCCAAAGTCCAACCGAGATCTCGAAAGAAGATTTCTTGCTTTCCGGCTGTGGATTCTGGCGGCCATATACTTATGAACGTTCCACAAATTTCGAGTATGCGAAGTATCTGATGAATTTTTATACGGATTAGCACCATCATCTCAAATTACTGAGAATCACTCCTTGTATTATATTTGCGGATATATGTTAATATCTTTTCTATTCAGCGCGAAATACAACTATACTGCTGCGACACTGAACGACATAAATCGATGCTTTATTCCTCGCAAACCATATGATTATAAAGAAAGTTATTAATATGTTATTCTATAAATAACAGAGGAAGTAGGATATAATAGAGGAAGTAGGATGCGAATGAAAGTGAGATATGAGGAAAATGCATTGTAAGATTTTAAATAGCTAATTCAGCTTTCATTAAATCTATATTTTATAGTTCTAGCGTTCACGCGCTATTATTCCGCACGCGCAATTACTTCCTCATTTAATAAACCTTGCAATTTGCATAGATTGTTTTGGAAGGAATATATTAACGTATCCGATATTAATGTCTATAAGAAGTATCTATATTAAAGTGAATGTGGAAAATGTGCACGATATGTATATACAGAGTGGCTCATTTTAATTTATCCACTCAAATATTTCAAAACTCATAAGTTTTAAAAGAAAACTTTTTAGACAAGAATTGTTTGATTCTGAGGGGGAAGAAAAAGAATATTAATTAGATCTTAGCTGGTGCCGTTAAGATCATATTAAGACTTTAAAAACTTTAAACACAAACGTCCACTTTTATCGCTTCTTTTTTATCGATTCTTACAGCTTATTTCGAGAGCTTTCTAAAAGACATTATAATAAAATAATTTTCCATTAAGCATTTTTCTTATGAGATATATATATATATAAAGTTATGAGAAAGTTTGAATTAATTCCTCCTCAGAATCAAACTATAAAACATATTCCACAAAATATTCATTTTTTGATGATCCTACCTAAATATTTTTATGTACAAAATAATGAGGGAGTCAATTGTAAAAAATAAATTGTAATGATATAAAAAAGCATAGTTGTTTTCAAGAAAAAAATATGTCATTTACAATTAAAACATACATATTTCTTTCTTGAAAACTGTGTTTTTTTACACCAATTAATTCCTCTCATTATTTTGTCCACAAAAATATTAAAGTAAGAGCATCGAAAAATAAATACTTCATGGAATATTTTATAGTTCATATATAATAAAAAAAATGTTTTTTCAAAAAAAAATACTCCCGACTACTGCCAACACTAATTACAAAATAAAAAAGTAATTAATAAAAAACAACAAATAAAAATCTAAAATATAAAGTTAATTAAATAAATTTAAAAAAAATCAAAAAAAAGTAAATAAAATAAAACAAAAATATTAAGTAATAAAAAAAATATTTCATAAATATTTAATATTTAATAATAAAAATATAAGCTTAGAAAAGTTTGAAATAATATCTATTTGTAAATATTAATACAATTAACTTCAAACTATTATTAAATATTACATTTAAAAAATTATATATATATAAGGGTGGACCATTTTAACTTTTAATGGAGAATAACTCGAAAACCAAGCCCGGGAGAGAAAAATGTTTCAGACAAAAGTTGTTTGGTTTCGAGGGGGCCATAAGATGGTATCATTGGTTTGACCTTGAAGAGTTATTTGAAGATCACATGAAGGTCACCTTCAATTTCTTAAATGGAACTTACTATTTGTCATTGCATATTCTTGTAGCTTATCTCGAGAGCTTTCCAAAACACTATAATTAAGTACCTTTTCGTTAAGTACTTTTTGAGTTATGAGGCTTGAAATAATTTCTTAATTTTACATAAACCGTAAAATATCTTGTAAAATATTCATTTTTCGATTATCTTACCTTAATACTTTTACGTACAAAATAATGAGAGGAATCAACTGGTGTAAAGAAAACACATAGTTGTTTTGAAGAAAAAATATGTAATTTGCAATTAACAATTCCATATTTTTTCTTAAAAACAACTATGTGTTTTCTTTACACCAATTGATTCCTCTCATTATTTTGTACATAAAAGTATTAAGGTAAGATAATCGAAAAATGAATATTTTACAAGATATTTTACGGTTTATGTAAAATTAAGAAATTATTTCAAGCTTCATAACTCAAAAAGTACTTAACGGAAAGGTACTTAATTATAGTGTTTTGGAAAGCTCTCGAAATAAGCTACAAGAATGTACAAAAATATATAGGGTATTCCATTTAAAAAAATTGAAGTGACCTTCATGTGACCTTCAAATAACTCTTCAAGGTCAAACCAATGATACCATCTTATAGCCCCCTCGAAACCAAACAACTTTTGTCTGAAACATTTTTCTCTCCCGGGCTTGGTTTTCGAGTTATTCTCCATTAAAGGTTAAAATGGTCCACCCTGTATATGAGAAGTAATTATTATTATTTCAATTTATTCTTATTTGAATTGACTTTTTTCACATATTTAGCGTAATATGATTTACAAAGGCTTAAGATTTTAGAATTAAATAATATTAACAAATTACTTTGTTACATTGTAATTATTATTAATTCTATATTTTACAAGAGCAATCGGGAGACGCTAGGTGTGTTTGGCGTGTATATATGAATGTGTGCGCGTATGTTTTTAAATTTAGCGCGGCGTCTCCCGACTTAATATTTACAAACAGATTATATTATTTCAAACTTTTCTAAGCTTATATTTTTATTATTAAATATTAAATATTTGTGAAATATTTTTTTTATTACTTAATATTTCTGTTTTATTTAATTTATTTTTTGTTTTTTTTTATTTTTTTTTAAATTTATTTAATTAATTTTTTTTATTTTAGATTATTTGTTGTTTTTTATTAAACTTTTCTTTTTCTTTTCTTTTATATTTTTTATTATTTAATTTATTAATTACTTTTTTATTTTGTAATTATTGTTGGCAGCAGTTGGGAGTATCTTTTTTTTTTTGAAAAAACATTTTTTTCATTATTTCATTCTTTTAAAAACTGTATGCATCAAAAATACAACGCGTTAATGTATTACACATTCTGTGTATAAGAACCTTAAACATGTGTTATGTTTTAGAGCTGATAATGGTTACATTCAGCAGAACAATTACTCAATCGTCGTCTTGTCACTTGATGTTGATTTGTTGAATATGCTACTGTTTTTCGCATCAAGCGCAATTACTTTTTTGCTGCATTACTTTTTCATCCAATATTTTTTTTTCCTTTTCGTTCTTCGTGTTACTTGTCACATAATTGTCTTTCTTCTTAAAATTTTTCTTTTATATTTTATTCTTGATCGTGACTATAATCTTGAAATATTTTTTATTAAATCTATCGATGACATTTAGTTGGTTCCTCTTCAGAGATAGTAAAGAGCAATATTACTGCCAGTATGCACGTTATGAGTGCGGCGCAACCATGCAGCCAATATATATAGTCTAATGCTGTTTATTATTATCAATAATTATAAATAATTATCTGCCTTCTTCTTAAAATTCTTCTTTTCTCCTTTATTCTTGATTGTGACTATAATTTGGATATATTATCTATTATACTATCAATGGTCTTTCTACTTGAATCCTCTTCACAGAAAGTAAGGCGCAATATTGCTGCCAGTATGCACATTATGAGTGCGGCGCAACCATGCAGCCAATATATGTAGTGCAATCATGCTGTTATTCTTCTTTTGCCCTCATATTTCTTCATCTTATACATATGTACAATTTTAATTATTATCTAACATGTAATACAAATATATAATAATAATAGTTTAATAATAATAATTACATATTTACCATGCGACTCCAATGTACTTTACATTTTTTCAAATATTTTTGCAATCTTCTAAGTATTCTACAATCTTTTTAATTAAACAATATCACAAGAGAGAGAGAGAGAGAGAAAGAGAAATAAAAATATATAATTGTAATTACGCAGCAAATATATAAATTTCTGTATAGTCAGTAATTATAGTTACGTAAACAAATATATAAATTTATATAATCATAAATATAGTTATATAAAAAATATAGTTATATAAGAAAAAATTATCTATATTTAGATATAATACATATAATTGTATATAATTATACATATATAATTACATAATTATACGTAATTGTGTAATTATCCTTATATAATTATATTATTTAAATATAATAAATATAAAATATGACGTTATGTAGTTTATATATTTGCTACATGGTTAATAAAGGATACATAATCTTTTTCTACGTAGTAATATTTTACATTTATTTAAATAATATATAAAAATACCTAAATAATATATAATTTAATAAATAATATATAAAATTAATTAATTAATTAATAATTAATTAATAAGTAATATATAAAATTATCTATGTAGAAGTTTATATATTTGCAGCGTAATCATAATAAAAAATATTATAATATAAATATAACATAATGCGAGAGAGAATCTTGTATGTAGTCATATAATTATAATTATATAGCTGCGCAGAAAGTTATTTTCACTCACATTATGTTATCGTTGTATTACGAGTATTTATTATGACTATGCTGCAAATATAAACTTGTATATAGATAATGTACAAGTATATGTATTATTGTATATATTATTAAATAAATGTAATTAGACAAATAAATATAAAATATGACTACATATATGTATATGTATTTATTTAATAATATATATAATAATATGTACATTATCTATGTACAAGTTTATATTTGTAGCATAGTCATAATAAATAATACAACGATAACATAATGTGAGTGAAAATAACTTTCTGCGCAGCTATATAATTATGATTATATGATATTTTTGCATATAAATAATTAATAAGAGTGGATATTAGGGCTGTGCAGCAATGTAACATAATGTAAGAGTGAATATTAGGACCGCGCAGCAACATAACATAATGTAAGAATGAATAATCTTCTGCGAGCCATATTAATTATGATTATATAGTATTTCTGCAATCATAAAAGTTTATATATTTGCTGCGTAGCCAAGAATGATTGTAGAAATATCATATAATCATAATTATATGGCTACACAGAAGATTATTTTCTCTCACATTATGTTATATTATTTATTATTATGACTATGCTGCAAATAAAAATAATTATTATTAATAATAGAAAGAGAGAAAAGCTTATCTGTTTAGGAACATTTTCTTCAGATATATCCATGTTTTTTGTAAAACTTTTTTCTGATAAACTTATATATAACTTCACAATAACTTTACAATTTAATAATTACTGACAACAATTTATTACCATCAATAACAATAATTTTACATATAGGGTTATGTCAATTATTATTCCCGCCACTACTTCGGGTGCCTTCCGTTTCACGCATAAAACGCATAAGCTGCAGAGAAAACTATTCCGTTTCATTTAATGCGCGCATTGATAGCGCATAGAATTTCCTAGAATCCCCCCACTTCCAGCGCATCAGCTACTACAGGTAGGTTGGACCCGAAGAAGTTAATGCGAGCATGCGCAGAGAGTTAACAACCTCGTATATATACACATGTGATACATGTGTGTGTCATTTACTTCGATAGCAGCCATACTGCTTCACATTAAACCACGGTCTTACATACAGGTCTGGAAACTCCGGTGGTGGGAGGTGTCCCGCTTTTTGTCCTCGGTTTGTGTAGTTTGAATATTGGCCGCGTGGTTCGCAACATGCATGGGATGTTAGTTAAACAAGATGGCGGTATCTGGTGTCCACAGCACGGCCGTCCACAGATTCCACTGACGCGATCTTAAAATCTGTTTAAAAAATGACGAAAGGGTGCATTGTACCCAAGTGCAAAACTGGGTACAAAAGTGTAATTAGAAAACATTCAGTTTTTAAAGTGCCCAAAAACGAGGCTCTACGAAAACAATGGGAAGAGGCGATACCGGGTATAACCTCTTTAAAAGAAACTCAAAGTGTTTGCGAAAGACATTTTGAATCGCATTTAATTAAAAGAAAATTTCTAGCATACGATGCTAATGGACGGCTCATTGCGGAAGTAAGTATACTTAAATAAAAATAATTTTCACTTTTGTGACAAGCAATTAAATAATTCTTGTGCAATATACAATTTTTCAAAACATTTATATTTTTAATATTTTATCCTCAGTGAATACAATCATATTATTTCCATAGTTTTATATTTATTTACAATATTGCTTTTACAAAGGCTCCACTCAAGCATCCTCGTTTGGAAAATAATGCTGTGCCAACTATTTTTAATCCTGAAGGTATGCAATGAATTAATAGAATACACTAAAGTAAGGGTGGTTTTATTTTTATTGCTATAAGCAATTTATTTTTTATTGTAGATGATTCAGAGGCTTTATTAACAAATGAAGAAGAGAACGTAAGCTCTAATGACACACCAACATCAAATTTGATTGAGCAACAAACTTCACATGCATTCGAAATAGCGATGGAATGTAAAGAACCTCTGACTCATGAGAGCTTGTTCAATGCACAAATACATGAATACATTTTTTAATTACAGAAAACATTGCCGTGTGTCATAACTGAAAGTTTTATTAATGATGTTGGGTATTACAGGACAAAATTCATTCGAGTGTTTCGAAAATGTATCCGATTCCAATAGGATTGATGTTGTCTCTTCTCAATTGGCGCCAGAACATACATCAGAAATTTCATCGAAGTGTGTCGAAAAGATTACCGATCCCAATAGTACCGATATTGTCCCTTCGCATTTGGCAGCAGAAGATTCATCGCAACAACTCACAATTCCAAAGCTTCAAATCATCAATAATGCTCGTAAGTTTCATTTTGTATAATCAAGTGTATGAGGTGGCTTGTACATTTGCCAACAAAATTTGGTTTGATTTTAATTTGAGTACTCTGCGATATGACAAAATTTAAAAAACTGCACATTAACAAAATAGGAACGTTTTCAATTATCTTGTTTCGTTTAAGCAACAAATCATTTTAAGTAAATTTAAATTTTCGCATTATATTATTATTCCAGTACGATATATCATTATTAACATTATTTTTACACTGAGAAAATAAAGTTGTTAAAATAACAATCTAGATTATTACATTAACAATCTATCTTCAATTTTTAATCACGATATTAAGGTGGTATGAATATTACTTTCATTAAGGGGAGTAATCCATGTAAATCGTTAAAAATAAGGCAACTTTTTATGAATTTCTTTAAACTAAAAAGATTTAGCACGCACGCACACTTCCGGGCATTTTTTCTAAATATCATTTTTCGACTATTTTGGACTTTCTGAACCTATTTTTAATTGAAATTTCGAAACAAAAAATTTTCATCATCACCAAGCTTCCTCTATGAAGAAGCAAAAATAGTGAAAATTTCCAATAACTTGGAAGGCATATAATTTAAATACTTGAATTATTTGCAATTTAAGTACTTGAAATTATATTTAAATGTATAAAATAACACATGTATATAAAATAAATCGAGGAGAATTTTAAATCATTATCTTTGTTCAGGTATCGGTGACGGAAATATATCGGTCGATCTACCGGATACATGGAGTGTCACTCGTTCGTCGACGAAAAACGGACCAACGTTTGTATTTTCTCACATTAATGCTGTGACAGAAAAGGAAGTTACAAATGTAGTAATGACAAAAAATGTCGTGATCGAGAGTTGGAGCAGTCGTATACTGTACTATGTACATGGAGCGCAAGTACGTGTTCCAAACACTCGATTAGCAGAAATTCTTCATGACGTATCGTCACTCCTAGTCACTTTGGTAGCATTTGAGAGAATGCACGTGTGCAAAGGTTTGGGAATCATTGACGCAGTTTTTGCAAGAAGCGATGCATTCCAAGATTATTCAAGATTATGGCGTCACAAGGACTGTTTTTTATTAGCCAAAAAGATCATATGCGAAAATTGTAAAAAATTTAAACAGATGATACGACGAAGACAACAGCGGTTTATAAGCACATCTCGGACACGTCGAATGCAGAGCTCTCGCTATCTTCCGGATAATTTAAAATTAATTGTTTTAAGGAAGAAATTGGCATCGCAGATACGAATGAAAAATCGGGCGAAATGTCGGATAATATTACTCGAGAATGAACTCCAAATAAAACAAGAAGAAATTGCTGCTTTGTCAACTGAGTCTTTGGACAAAACGTGCTCGAGTTTTAATGTTCCCGAGGCACAAAAAATGACTCTAAGAGAGATTGTAGGAGCTGCAAAAAGAAATCCACAAGGTCGTCGTTATTCCGAGGAATGGCTAATGCTTTGCATACTGATGAATATTCGAGGACCTTCATACTACGAGTTTGTACGCAAAAACAATATTATTCCCTTGCCGTGTACTCGAACTATTCGTCACTACTATTCGATCATAGACAGCAAGTGTGGATTCGACTCTAACTTTGCCCAATTACTCAATAAACATTTTGCTGCCAAAAAACCTATGCAACGACATGGAGTTTTGTTATTGGATGAAATTAATCTACGAAAATCAATCTCAGTTTGCTCGCGAAATTTAACGTACAGTGGCTTAACCGATTTTGGCAGTGATGGATCAACAGCCAGTGACATTAATAACCAGGCTACTCACGGACTGGTTATAATGTTTCAACCTATAGCGGACACTTATACTCAACCGATCGCAGTATTTGCGTCGCAAAATCCCGTTTTAGGCGATGAACTGGCAAAGTTGGTTGTCAAAGCTATCGCTTACGTAGAAAATTGCGGAGCCTTAATTCATGGCGTGATTTCCGATGGAGCCAAAACAAATAAAAGAATGGCAATTATTTTGGGAGTGAGTGGCACTCTAGATTCACCTCAACCATCGTTCACTCATCCACTGGATGACGATCGAAAAGTTTTCGTCTTCTCGGATGTACCACATCTTGTGAAGAACATTAGGAATCGATTGTATAACAAACGACGCCTGAAGGTTAGTATCACTTTCGTATATTTATTTTCTTAAACAAGTCGCTACGTATATTCGCATCACATATTAGGTTCTGAAAATGGTTTTTAGTGATACGTTCCTACGGAGGAAATTTTATTGTGTAAAAATAAGTGTTTTGTATGTTGATGCTACACTTCTCAAAATATTGATAATAGTTCAAAAATATTATTTAGAAAAAATACAAGCATGAACCGTTTTGAGCGAGCGTCTATTTTTAAAATTAATGCTCTGATATTCGAAATTGTAATCTCCATTTCATTATTTCAGATGAACGCTAAAAGCGATATATCGGCGTTTTTACGAAAATTTATATAATTTGGACACCAAACAGTTTGGTCTTGCACGAGTTTGTCCTAAACTTTCGAAGGCTCACATACAGTTGGACAATACTGCAAAAATGCGAGTTCGATTGGCTACGCAAGTATTGTTTTACACATTATTGTTTTCAATATCAGACAATAAATCGGTTTCAAATATTATGAATCGATGTTGTACTGAATATTATACGTTTTTTTAAAACAGGTTTTGAGCAACTCCGTAGCAAACGGTTTAAGATTCTACGCACAGCAAAAATTCAAGGAAATGGAAGGGTACGAGGAAACAGCCAAGTTTTCAAAGCTGATCAACGATACATTCGACGCACTAAACCGCAAAGTTCCCAATGAAGGCGTTACTCCTGCCACACAAGATTATAAGGTAAATTGTCCGTAATTCGCTTAATATAAAAACAATTTGAAAACGTTTATGGAGGCTTTCGTAGCAGACATTTTTCTGATTAATCGAAATCCACCGGCCTTCCTAACTGTAAGAGATATTTATTTGTATTCTACATTACAGATTTTGGAATCCTCATTGGAGTGGCTGAACGAATGGGAGTACGCGAAGCGAAGAGGCGAAATATTGCCCGACGAATTTTTAACGCCAGAAACATCTGAAGGTCTGAGACTCTCGTTAATGTCAACGATGGGTTTATGTCGTTATTTGATCAGTCGACATCAATTCCAATATTTATTAACTGGAAGAGTTAATCAAGATAACTTGGAGGTATTTAGGTGTCCTTTTGATTGAATTCCAATTGTTGTTCCTTGTCTTCACCTGGAGAAAAAACACGATCATCCAAATATCTTTTCGATGTTTTGAATGTATTTTTCTAGAAATTCTTAGGAACCGTCCGCCAAGCCGCTGGAGCAAATGATCACCCAACTTGCTCCACGTTTCTCCACATATACAAAATCCTGTCAATTTATAGTATTATTAAACCGCCAAAGTTCGGTAATTGTACCGTCTCAGAGTCAGATGTTCCCCGAACCTTAGTCACTGTAATTGATTTAAAAAATATTTATGGCGATAAGACGTCCCTTTATATCGAACGTAAAAAACATTTAAAAGAGAAGTTGGACAAACTTATTTGTCATGAAGACTGGGAGGTCGACGACATTATAGGAAAGGAACATGACTATTCTCTACCTGAAGTGCTGGATTGTGTTATTTATTACGTCACTGGTTCCTATTAACAAATATTCATGAAACTTCTGTAGAATATCCTATCTATCTGCAGTCTATATTTCTGTTTGTAGAGGTCGCTCAACCTAATTGAAATTTTTCCATTTCATTAAGAGGATGCCGGAGCGGCGGCCGAACTCCAACGGGTTAGCGCCCTCATCTAAGCGTAATTAAAATGATCGATAAGTACCGAAATACCGACAATTTTAATTCCGCTATTATCGACAGCAATCTATATCATAGGATTACATGCATGTCATAAAAACAATTTCGAATTGTGTTCAACATATTAAAATCAGACAATATTACATATTTTTACTGTTTTATTATCTCGCACGCGTATTTAAGTTTATCAAAGCGTGTCGATGACAGTAAAACAAATATGTGTCTATCTTTATCACATAGTTTGAATACAATTTCAACATTGCTTACATATTGACATGCATCTTTTCATGTATCTTTCATGGGGAATAATCTACATTTATATATGTTATGCGTGCATGTATATATGCATCTATGCATGTATCATACACACACACACACACACACACACACACACACGCACGCGCGCGCGCGCGTGTGTGTGTGTGTGTGTGTGTGTATGATACATATATATTATTTATATTACATGTAATACTTTTTAAGTACTTTTTATAACTTACAATATATGTAGTATAGTTCGCTTTTTTTCCCAATCAATATAATCGAGAAAATAGAAAATATACTCAAAGAACCAGCTCACGAATAGATCGCCTCTGGAATAAAGTATTTTCAATAATCAGAGCGCACATGCAAACCGCATCTGAAGTGAAATATTTCAACAAATAACCAGCTCACGAATAAATCGCCTCTGGAATAAAGTATTTTTAATAATATATAATATTATATAATATAACAGAATTATATAATATAAAATTTTAGATAGAGAATAGAATGAGCCCCTCCATCGCCCATTCCCGTGAGAATACAACCACAATATATATATATTTTTTTCGTCTCTCCGATTTTAAATTGCAAACGAAACATTTGCATTGAAGCGTCTTTTTGCAACGATATTTATTGGAATATCAATAATTTCTGATATAGTGATAAATTTTTATTATTTTGGAAAAGGCGACAGTTTATTTTCTACTACAATTTTAAGAAAATGTTGCCTCATATATTCAACATCATTAGAATATGTCTCATTACAAGGATTTCTTCCTAAGGCTATAGTTGTAGCGAATGCTGCAGCATAAATTCCACAACATGTACCATCAGGTTGTGCTTGAACTTTTTCACAAATATTATATTATTTTTATTTATTTGTGGATAACGGCGATGAATGTAATTTTTTTCTTTAGGCACTAATTTATCGTATGTACAGCCGGGTAGGCTGTCGTATACTCGAAGCTTGGTGCCGTCAAAAAAATACATCGCCAGTGATCGCTACAATTTCCTCCAATAATTTGCAAGCTATTGTTGCTACGACTTGCTACAATTATATGAGGATATTCCAAATATAACACACATTGTGTTTCAAAACAAGAATTTTCTCTTATGACGCGCAAAAATTGGTCCAATGATTCGTCATTTATTTTACTATGTAAAGGTAATACATTATCCTTTACTAAATAAAAAGGAGCAACCGAATTATCTAGAAATTCTTTTTGTTTTGCCATATCGTGTTCAGTTAGCTCTTTTGTATTTTTCGAATAACTAACAACGATGCAATCATCATCTTGTTCTGCATTTAGAGCAGTAATAGTTGCATCCATTGATAAAATATTTGATTCGAAATATTTATTTTTTTTGACAATGTTTTCGTCTTCTATATTACATTGTTCAAGATTTATTCGATTAATTGTTTTGTTAGCTGCTTTTTGTTGAGCTTCTATTATATATCTTGGATTTCTAATTGGCATATGTCTATTATGCCGACTATCCAAGATTTCTGGAAGCATGCAATCGTAATAGAAACGTGTTAAAAAGGGCAGCATTTGATTACTCCAAAATACATTGTCCCTATTGACACGTACTATTTTCAAGCTATTTGGCGTCCACACAATGAAAATACAATAATCTCGCTGCGTTATATTTAACTGGCCTTGAACTTGATAGAAAAATCGGTGATTTTTATTCATCTTATCTGGATTTTTCTTATCAAAGATGCCTTTCAATTGAGGCAGTGTCTTTATGGCCTCTTCCGCTGTTAAATGCTCAGCTGACAGAGGACATTTTATTTCTACCAGACCATCTTCATCTATGAGACCGTCAGGAGAAGCACCCAAGCATGGATTTTCAATATCAATAAATAATCCGCAAGTTTTAATCTCCTTCTTCAATGTTACGGCCAATTCTTTTATCGCAATTTTTTCCATCTCGCGACCATATTTCATAGCCGCAGTATCGATAGAAGGAGGAAATAAAATGTTTTTTACAGTCGCGGCGCAAGACGTTGTCGGTCTCATGCGACATACGATTCCAAAATTAGACGCCGTCAACAATTCCTGTCTCAATGTATGCCACAAATCTGAGTCACTTTGCTCCATTGTATTACGTTCAATTTGTCTCCAATTTTTTCCATTTTCAAACAACTTTTTCAAATGATTTTGTCGAAGTTGTTCAAAAACATTGGGTGGAAGATCTGGTTTTTGTGATTGCGGACCATAATGACAATCTGTTCCTGACTCCCTTTTAAATTTCTTTTGCCTTCCATTCACTTCACGAGATTCTCTAGTTCTTGCAACTTTTACTTGTCGTCGCTTTTCCAGAGTCTCGACAATAGAAGGAACATTTTTACCCATGTTATTATGTACTTCCGTGAGAACTTGTTGCGTATTAAATTGAACTGCCCCTGCAATTCTAGCATTGTAGGAGCCCCGGTTACCAAAATTAATGCGCTTACCACCAATTTCTTTGCAGATTATCGAATTGAACGACTCTGCAGGATTGTTGGTGAATTTCAACAACAAGCTGTCGGAATAAGCGCTTAAATATATGATAGCACTCTCTACTTTTTGGTAAAGACCGTGCAACTTGAGAAACGGTACATAATTTTTATTCGTTTCATCAAGGTCACATATACGACCACGTTCCTTACATCGTTTATGTTCACCAAATATATGGCTAGGAATGTTTAATATATCTTTTTGTAATTCTATAGCCTTATAATGGTCAGGTTGCTTCTTTTCTCTTCGTAAATCAATTGCTTCTATCACTTCTTTTCGTATCTTCAAAATGTTGTTTTTTACAACATTTCGTAACTGGACGAAACCACGCTTTCTATGCGTTTTTTGCTGAGTTGTCTCTGCTACAGCCTTCAGTTTTTTGCATAGATTGCGAAGCAAATGATTCGTACATTCTATTTTTTTCACAGTCACCATTTGTTCGCGATATGGTCTGCTATCAACGATGGTCTGATATACGCTGCTATCACCATCGGCAATAATCGTTCTATAAATCATTCCATGCATTTCCAGGCTACTTTTAAAGCCTTCTGCAATGGCGTCGCTCTCCATGCTTGTGGAGCTTGCGTTACGATCGAAATTTTTATAGCATTTATGGTCTTTTGGTTCGATTCCGTTTCGTTCCGCTACATCACATATCGTGCAAAATTTATTGCGGACACCGACGAAGAGAATCTTTTTCGTGCGGTAACCAATTATAGCACCAACACCGGAAAGAGAATCGTAGGCGTTGCCGTACGATCTCTTCATCCAACTACCATCCGCTATAACAGTTATATACGGAATACCGTTTATAACATCATTCCTTTCGAGAGCGAGTTGCTTTTCAACCTTGCCAGCCATTTCCATATTTTCCGTGGCTGTTTTCTCAAAATCATTGACTAGCTTTTCTCGATTTTTAATATAAGTTTTATCGGACATACATGGAATATTCATGGCTGCACATAGTTCATCCAGCTGGGCATAGCCAATTCCCACTGTAACAGTTCCTGCTACAGCAGCCGTATTAATGTCCAATGTTTTTGGCTCTGTGGGTTCTGACCAGATGTTAGCTTCATAATTGCACATTTGGCATTTGAAAAACAACTGTGTCTTTAATCCATGGCGAAGAGAATTGATAAGTTTCCAATCTTTAAATTGGCACTCTATTCCTCGCGCGTGATTATTAAATGTTCTGTGGATTTCATTCCACATAAAAGAAATGTCAACAATGCGACGGCCTTCAGGCATGTTTTCCTGGATATGATCTATATCCAGAGGGCCATTTTCGATAACAAAATTATTATCTTCGCAAAGTTCGACAATGCGACGGCCTTCAGACATGTCTTCCTGGATACGATCTATATCCAGAGGGCTATTTTCGATAACAAAATTATTGTTATCTTCGCAAAGTTCGACATTTTGACAACACCTACCTGTATTTAAATTTAACTCCAGGCATTGCATCGTGGGTACTAACGTTTGGATACTAACTTTTGAATCCATCATATCGGAGAATAATTCCACCGATTTCTGAAAATCGATGGATTCGTTGCTAGTATCCTTAGTAAACGTACTACTCCTGGAGACATTTTCTTCTTGGCTTTTTACCAGCTTCAGCAACCGTCGCCTGCAAGAAAAAATTATGTTTAATATTGTTACAAAAATAAGATGTCAGTTATATCACTTTATATCCAGAAAAAAGTAAAATTTCTGAAAAATAAGTGCAGTCTTTTGTTTATAAATCTATTAAATCTGTATTTGAGTAGAAATTAACTATATTATATAATACTATAGATAATGTTTTAACAACATAAATGTCTTATATTTTATAGTAACCAGAGCGCACATGTAAACCGCATCTGATGTGAAAAATAATCAGTTCACGAATATATCGTCTCTGGCCTAAAATATCTTTTTTTAATAACCAGAACTCACATGCAAAACGTTTCTGGGAGAAGATATTTTTTAAAGCTACCAGTACATGTTTATACTGTTTTTGGCATAAAATATCTTTTTTTTATAATTACCAGTACTATTACTACTACTAACTACTACTCATATTACTACTATCTCTACTACTAACTACTATTAAAAAGTACAGTTAATTTTTAGTAATAGATTTAAAAATAAGCAAAAGACTGCGTAATTTTTCAGAAATTACTATTTTTAGAGATTACTTACATATTCAATTAAAGAAATACATTTTCACAATATTTTAAATTTATATGAAGATTTTATTAATAATTTTACAATAAGGCCTTTTTATTTAATATAAAAAGAAATATAGGCTCCGCAGTATTTAATAAATAAGGAAATGAAACGACAGTAAGAGCCACGCGCAGTAATTGGGGCGCAAATTATACTTTATTATGAATTCTTAAAAATTAACAAAAACAGCGAATTAGCGGACGTTTCGACCCTTTTTTGGGGTCATCTTCAGCGCAACAATAACATAAAGTAATTAGAAAGATGTCGGAATAAAAATAAATAAACGGTTCTTAACGGTTCGATAATAAAACATGATCTGTACATATACAAAAAAGAGGTCAACAAATGTCAATTGTATAACTAAATAAGCAATTCGTAAAAGTTCGGTAAAACATAATTAAATTTACAATAAAATAAAGATCGAAAAAGAAGTAATGTGTCACTGATTAAATCCATTGTCTCTCACTTGTCATTTCGGACATATGGTAAGTGTTGAACGCATCGGTGCATCTCGAAAATTATTCTCCCTAGTTGGAAAGCCATTAGATAACGGAGATGAACAATGCATTCCAGCAAGTATGTTTAAAATTATCTGTAATTGATTCATGTCACGATTGACGAGAGAGATTAATAATCTATAAATTATAATATAAATTATAATATAAATTATAATATAAATTATAATATAAATTATAATATAAATTATAATATAAATTATAATATAAATTATAATATAAATTATAATATAAAATTAGAATGACTGTGATATAATTGGCCGATAAACAACCAGTGTCTGTCTGTACGATTTTCACCTTGCAATATCGAGAAAGATTATTCTCTCGACACGTCGACGAGACTAATCTAGTTCGAACTATGTCTTTTTTTATTAATTGTGACGAACTTTGTAATTTTAATTAACTGTGGCAAGCGAATTCCATTACATCATTACCGAGTCGATACATCGTATGTAAGTCACCTCATTCTAATTTTATTATAATTTATAGATTATTAATCTCTCTCGTCAATCGTGACATGAATCAATTACAGATAATTTTAAACATACTTGCTGAAATGCATTGTTCATCTCCGTTATCTCATGGCTTTCCAAGTAGGGAGAATAATTTTCGAGATGCACCGATGCGTTCAACACTTACCATATGTCCGAAATGACGTGAGAGACAATGGATTTAATCAATGACACATTACTTCTTTTTCGATCTTTATTTTATTGTAAATTTAATTATGTTTTACCGAACTTTTACGAATTGCTTATTTAGTTATACAATTGACATTTGTTGACCTCTTTTTTGTATATGTACAGATCATGTTTTATTATCGAACCGTTAAGAACCGTTTATTTATTTTTATTCCGACATCTTTCTAATTACTTTATGTTATTGTTGCGCTGAAGATGACCCCAAAAAAGGGTCGAAACGTCCGCTAATTCGCTGTTTTTGTTAATTTTTAAGAATTCATAATAAAGTATAATTTGCGCCCCAATTACTGCGCGTGGCTCTTACTGTCGTTTCATTTCCTTATTTATTAAATACTGCGGAGCCTATATTTCTTTTTATATTAAATAAAAAGGCCTTATTGTAAAATTATTAATAAAATCTTCATATAAATTTAAAATATTGTGAAAATATATTAGTAGTAAGACTAAGCCGGTTCTAACGCAGGGGCTCCGAGGGGGGGGGGGGGGGGCGAGGGGGAACCGCGGCGGGGGGGTGACGTCACGCGGGGGGGTGACGTCACGCGGGGGGTGACGTCACGCGGGGGGGGCGACGTCACGCGGGGGATGATGACGTCACGGGGGGGGGTGACGTCACGCGGGGGATGATGACGTCACGGGGGGTGACGTCACGCGGGGGATGATGACGTCACGGGGGGGGTGACGTCATGCGGGGGATGATGACGTCACGCGGGGGATGATGACGTCACGGGGGGGATGATGACGTCACGCGGGGTGGGGGGTGATGTCACGCGGGGGGGGGCACGTCACGCGGTGGATGACGTCACGTGCGGGGGGTGACGTCACGCGGGGGGGGCATCACGTGCGGTGGGGTGACGTCACGTGCGGGGAAGGGGGATCCGCGGCGCGAGCGATGGACGAGGGAGTCCGCGCGGGTAGGGGGGGATCCGCGGCGCGAGCGATGGATGAGGGGTTCCGCGCGGGTAGAGGGGATCCGCGGCGCGACCGATGGACGAGGGGGTCCGCGAGGAGAAGGGGGATCCGCGGAAAGAAGACGGTGGTGTGAGAAGAATAGCGCTACGTGTGGGAAAAGGATAGCGCTAAGTGTGTGTGAAGAGGACAGTGTGACAAGGATGGCATCAATATGTGACAAGGATGACATCAACGTGTGATAAGGATGACATCAACGTGTGACAAGGATGGCGTCAACGTGGGACAAGGACGACGCATTGTAAGATGCTGCATAGGAGAAGGATGACGCAAAGGTAAGTGAGTGAGTGAGTGATAGCGACGAGCATATGAATGAGAGAGAACGATAATATCGCGAACAACGCATACGAAAGAGAACGATATTGCAAGAGCAACGCGTGCGAGAGAGAACTATAATATCGCGAGACTTAGAACGATAATAGCGCGAGAACAACGCGTGCGAGAGAGAATCATAGCGCAAGACAACGCGCACGAAAGAGAGAACGATATCGCTATACTTACAACTAGCGCAAGAGAGAGAACGATAGCGCGTACGAAAGAGAGAACGATAATAGCGCGAGAACAACGCGTACGAGAGAGAACGATATCGCTATACTTACAACTAGCACAAGAGAGACGCAAGGGATGGGAACGCAAGGAGAGGCGAGTAAATAACACATTTTTTTTTTCAATCAAAATTTATTTTAAAATGTGTGTAATACAATTGTGTGTGTGTGTGTGTGTGTGTGTGTCTAATAAAATAATATTTAATAATATTTAATAATAATATAATAATAATATAAGAAAAAGTATATAATAAGAAAATAAAAATATAATAATCGAACGACTGTCGAACGACTGTCGAACGGAAACGAACACTCGTCGAGCGGAAATGAACGGTCATCGAACGGCTATTGAATGATAATTGAACGGTCATCGAACGGAAATGAACGACCATCGAACGGTCATCGAACGGAAACGAACGACTGGCGAACGGCTATCGAACGGTAATTGAACGCCCATCGAACGGAAACGAACGTCCGTCGAACGGAAACGAACGATCGTCGAACGGAAACGAACGGTAATTGAACGGTCATCGAACGGAAACGAACGATCGTCGAACGGAAACGAACGATCGTCGAACGGAAACGAACGCCCGTTGAACGGTCATCGAACGGAAACGAACGACTGTCGAACGGCTATTGAACGGTAATTGAACGCCCGTCGAACGGAAACGAACGCCCGTCGAACGGAAATGAACGGTCATCGAACGCCCGTCGAACGGAAACGAACGCTCGTTGAACGGTCATCGAACGGTAATTGAACGGTCATCGAACGGAAATGAACGGTCATCGAACGGAATTGAACGGTAATAGAACGGAATTGGACGGTAATTGAACGCAAAACTATATTCAATTATTAAACAAATATTTAAATGTCTTATTATGTACCACAATGTAGTATCGAAATACAATATCTGTGGCAGCTGTGTCACGTACGGAAACACGATACTGCGCACATACATAGATAAGGAAAAGGAAAGAATGGAGAGAATAAGAAAGACGATAAAAATATATCGCATCAATTTATTATAAATATGGATTCGAAGAATCATGGTGTTTCAACCACCAATTATAAATCTTAAATACATTTTGTAAAGCGCAATTTTTTACATGATTTTCACAACGCATAGTATTCTTAACATCTAACTTATTTAAAAAAGCTACATCCTCATAGTCTACATCCAAAGTTTCGATAATCACATCGTTTCTCGCATCATTGTCCAGTATATCGGCTAATCATTGCCGTTTTTCATGCCCTCTAACGTACACGGTGACGCATCATCATCCTCCCCCGTTGCACCCATCATCGCCGTTGTAATTAAACGTTTCGACTTCCAATATGAAACGTGTCCATCATTCCACGATAATCCATGGTGATTTTTCATCAGCCATAAAACCTGACATCTCTCAGATTTTGTGAGCATGTGCCATGGTTCGGTACATGTAAAAATGTAATGAGAAAGTACGGATCCCTTTCTCAGAACCGCAGCTTCCTTCACGACAAAATTTTTCCCAACGATAAGTCCTTGTAGATCCACAAACGTTGGCACAGCCATGATGACAAGATCCGATCGCAGACTGATGTCGATCGTCAAACATCTCAATCTTTTATATTTTTTCATATGCAATGGAGGGGATATTTGCTGACTTATGTAATTTTGCGGACTACATTGGTCAATGGATTATATTCGACAACCCGATCGTGCAAGATGAGACAATAGGCGGTAGTATTCGCCGGTATATTTTCCCTGCATTCAAACTCTATTCTCACGTCCACGGTAGCAGTTTTGACAGAGTCGTTTTGTCGCGAGCAATCAATGACCGCGAGAGGACCGCAATGTAGAAACTTTGAAATAGTTAATAGCGTGGTGCTGTTATCGCATCCGTAATAAGATTTGTGAAAACGAAAGTACATATCGAATAGGACAGCGAATCTATTTTTTTCAAAATCTAAATTTAAATCATCGTAGGGATAAAATTCCGAGTTTAAATAGAGTTTAACGTTGGTCAATTTGCAGTCATCGAATAATGTAACATCTTGTGACACCGAATTCTTTTTACCAGTTTGCAGTGCAAAGATCACGTATCGTGGTTTCTCTAGCTGGGAGGTGGCTTTCACGGTCCACGAATGCTTAGTCGTGCTATGTAGCAGAGGAAATTCATATAGATCCCAAGATCGGAAACTCATGTTCAAGTATCGTCCGCTTTCCAACATTCGCAACATCGACAATTTATTAATCTCGTTCAATATTACATGAGGCATACGCCACTGTATCTTGAGTAATTCAATCTCAGCTTCCGACGATGGATGTCCGAATAGACAATTATTATCGTTGCGCGAACGTATCAGAATCAATTCGTGACGAGCGTTAATCGCAACGCGTTTATAATCTTCGCAAAATCCCAGCAACATGTTGAGCGGTACGCAATAGTTGAAATAATTTTTGTCACCGTTGTAGGTCAAATCCCACGCAGCGTTCTTCAAGTTTATAGCACCTTTTCTGGTGCGTTAGAGAGACATAATTTTTGAGCGTTGAAGTTATTCCAACATTTCTATTGCGATCAATCTCTACTCCATCGAGTTCATATCGAAGCTCATCAAACATGAATGCGGCGCAATTGTTTCCCAATACAACCTTCATTTCATCATTCGCTTTACGCACATTAAACCTTCCCTCGATGTAAAGAAAGCTTTCACACGGTAACGTGTACAAATCCTGATGTTGTATAGGTATTCGTATCTCATCGCTGTATCCAAGCGTCGTATTGACGTACAGATTGTATGTATGAGTCTCAATCTTGACGATGCGATCGTCAAAGACTGGCTCACCTGCGATATTCAAAATATCAATCATTCTTTTCGCACGATGAATCCCAATGATTTTAAAAATTCACGATTCAACGCGCTCAGCTTCTTCTTAACGGCTATCTTATTATTGTCACCCGATACCGCAATAGTATTGTCCCTCGTAAAAGTATTGTCTCTCGCGTGCTCCGTTTCGTTCAGCACGAGCATACTATGTTTGTCGCCGCCGTATATGCAATCTTACGGTAATTTCCTCTCCTCGAAAATCGAGCAATCGACCTCTTTGATCCACAATACGTATCGTTAAATCCGTAATGCTCCGTACGATGATCGGCAGATAAATGATCTGTGCCGGCGTTTCCGATATCTTATATCCTGATGGTACGCTCGGTGAAAATTCATGTATTGTGTGTACGCGCATGCCATTGCTGTACGCACCAGTAGTCACGTTACATTCTATACGAATAATATTTACGTTTATAATATTAACCGGTTCGTCCGATTCGTACCACTCGCGAAGTTGCAATATACGATTCGATGAGAATCCAAGCAAGGATCCTACATTGTCGGGTTTGGTAAAGTTTATTCTGTAGGCACATTTGATTTCGCTCTTTAGCGTGCTATGATTGGCGCGGAGCGCTATTAGATATTCCTCATCATAATCGTTTTCAACATCTCTGGAAAGGTGTTCATCTTGCAAAATTGCGCGTTTGAGATAGTCATTTATAGCGTGCAATTCGTACGATCCTTCGGGAATCGTAATTTCTTTGTCGTCGTTGCCAAAGTAAAATTTATTATTCGAAAAATTTACGTTTGGAATCGTATGATAAGTTTCAAAATCCGTTAATCCAAGCTCGGCATCAGTCAAATCTAGTGGGAAAATAGCTTACAGCGAGAACGCTGCTTCTGCCAGTCAACGTAAGTGTCAGTGACATGTCGAACGAATACTGAGTCGTGACGATGGATTGTCAGGCTTTAAATTGATCGTCGACTGTTTGAAGAAATTTTAAACACAACTGTCCACAGATGCTCTGATTGTAACTTTGATAAGTTGCATAATTGTATTCAATTTTCACTCGTCCGAAATATCGCACAAGTTCCTTGGGTGGTCGAAGGTTTCCAAAACTGTCGAAATATACGACACGATCTCCCCTCTTTGCGTACGCTACCCAATGAGTACCGGGACCATCAACGTCATCCAAATTGACGATACCGCTCTCGTTTCGTCGTACACCGTTTATTGGTAAATTATTGCGCATGAAAACACCTCTAAAGAACGGTATGTGCATACGTTTCGCCAATTGTTCCAATTGCACGTTAGTTGTCGCACCCGTAGGCATTTTTAATGTTTTTTCGACGTTTTTTTTTTCTCTTAGACTTTGTTGAGAATCCCTGTCCACGCTTGTACGGAGCGAGATAAAGTCCGCGACCTTCCATAGCGCAATTGTGACGCTGCAACTCTTCCAGCTGACGTTGCGCCGCCTTGCTATCGTTTACCGCCTTTGCGATTCCCGCCGCACCGCCGGCCAAAGAACCGACAACTCCCAACAACGGTAAAAGTGGTAAAATACCACCGCGTTTCGCTACTGGAAGTATTCGTTTTTTCCTCCTCTTTGTCGTCGATGGCTTTTTCATCCCCATGCCGAGTTTTGTCTTTGCCTTCATTGCCGCCCAAACAGTCGTAGCGGCTGCTCTTTCGCCAAGAGTCGAATCCCTCGCGGTAATGCGTTCTCGCGCTCTTGCAGCTAGTATGCAATCCGCGACGTGTCGTTGACCGAGGTCGTTGCTTCGCGAGTAAGCAATGTCGTGCTCGCGACAAGCGGCGTCCAATGGATTGATGCCTCGATCGCCTCTAGCCAATCGTTTCTCTAATCGAGTTCCCGGGCCGCAAAACTGATAGCCGGGAATATGTAATTCGATGGGAAGCGCGTTTATCGCACGATTTAAGAGACCGCTACCTCTTACGATTCTCGCTGACATTCGTAGCAATCTTTTATTAACGGTTGCGGACCGTCGATGTGCGTTCGCTGCCACGGCTGATTGTAATGTCGCATGCACGAACGATATTGTCGAACCTCCGAATCAGCCTTTATATATTCTGGAAGCTTGTCCCACAATCGTTCCACGTAATCACCAAAATTTTGCAGTAAAACAATCTTTGGGATATACTGCAGTTGTTCGGCGGTAAGCCGGAAAATGTCTCTTTCATCCGACAGAAGGAGAAACATTTTGATACTGAACGGTTTCGAGTTGAGACACCTCTATAAATAGGTCTCCCCCCCTCGTGATCATTCGCAAAATTGATTCGAAAGAGAAAATATGCGGTTCGTGCGACAAGCGCGGATAATCAAAGTATCAAATTTCGACGATAGACTAATATCGGAGAAAAAAGTACGCAAGCATGGAAACATACCGACTACTGGAAAGCTACCGACTACTATACGCGGTATCGTTTGCGGCCCTTCAAACTGCGGTAAGACAAACGTGTTAATTAGTTTGATAAAAAGTCCGTACGGTGTACGTTTCGAGAACGCGTACGTATACTCGAAATCGCTTCAACAACCGAAATATAGATACTTGGAAAATTTATTAGCACCTATAGACGAAATTGGTTATTTCACATTCTCTAATAACAGCGATGTCATTCCACCGAGCGAGGCGCTTCCGAATTCCATCTTTATCTTTGATGAAGTGGCATGTGACAAGCAAGATACGATAAGAGAATACTTTGCAATAGGTCGACACTCGAGCGTCGACTGTTTCTATCTTTGTCAAACGTATGCCAAGATACCTAAGCATCTTATACGCGACAATGCGAATCTTTTGATTTTATTTAAACAAGACGGCACAAACTTGAAACATGTGTACAACGATCATGTAAATACCGACATGTCTTACGACGATTTCCGCGCATTGTGTCAGAAATGTTGGCAACGCAAATATGGCTTCGTAGTCATTGATAAAGACAGCACGTTGATCAATGGACGATATAGAAGAGGATTTAATGATTTCGCGATACCGTAAAGCGATCAGTCGTCATCGACACATCGATCAAGCATCATGAACGGCGATCGTGAAAAGATTGCGAGAGAGATTGCAAAAATGAGCGAATCAATTCGCAAAAAATATCGCGCTTTGAAAACTGGTAAAATGGAGGAAGACGTTGCATTGGAAAGACAATTTAAGCCAATTACCGAACCTTTAAAACAGCTTATCGAAAATACTGTGGAATCTGATGCGCCGAAAATTGAACCATTGAGTTTAACGTTTGGAGAAAAGCACGAGGAAAAAATAAAAGAGTCGAAGCAAGGAATAAAGCGAGCACGGATAAATATGCCGATAAACGATTCGCCGATATATTCGACACCGAATCGATCGAAACGAAGGAAACAATTTTCTAATATGGCTACTGTTTCTACTCCGATAAAAGTACAACCGCGTCAAACAATACCATCCCCGTCCGTCGAAGAAATTTATGAGACCACGCCCGATTCGTTTGTAACATCGGTCCGACATGAATTAGAAACGTCCGAAGGTCAGAAAACGTTCCGAGATCATTTTGGTCCACTAGCGCAAAAATATATAGGAGCTATCATGAGTGTTGATAAAAATAAGAATATGGATTACGTCTACGGTGTTAAATTTACCAGCGAAGGAATGATGCTCGGTGATAAACGTTTCGATGTGGACATGGAAGATAATATAATTATCGATGGAATAAAATATACGGTATCCGAAGGTATTTACGATTTGATTTTTAGAAAATTTCCCAATCATAAAAAATACACTCAAGACGATTTGTATAAATATCAAAGTATATTAAAAGCAACAAATGCGCATAAACGTGACAACAAAGTTAATAATCCTATTAAAAGTAACAAAGGATACAAGTACAAATATATAATTGCACCATTATTCCCCGATAGAAAGGTGGGAAGAGG
The DNA here is from genome assembly GCF_025532165.1 of Camponotus vicinus. Classification (NCBI taxonomy): domain Eukaryota; kingdom Metazoa; phylum Arthropoda; class Insecta; order Hymenoptera; family Formicidae; genus Camponotus; species Camponotus vicinus. Next base: position 17,453,978 of record NW_028141978.1, on the reverse strand, counting down.
TATAGACGCGCCGCACACCATGACGCTAAGCGACAACATGATCGATTACGTGCATTGGAACGATCCCAATGAATTGGTAGATCGTTTGCGATTGCTGGACGCCTCGCGTCGAGCCGGCAACAATGCTCACGACAATGAAATCTTGTCAATTATCGAAGAACTTCGCGAGGCTGGCATTATTATAAATTAAACTATGCGTCAACGATACATGTCATTCGGTCAAAGTTCTCGGTACCGAAATGTCGATTAATAAATTTCGATTATCGCTCGGAACGTCGAATAATTTGTACTATCAATGGAATGGATTATTGAGAAATTACGTTCGCGATAACGCTCTCTGCCAGACTACTACCGGCTTTGACGCAAGGTCGCGCAAGATTCAACGTGTAGCGCAACCGGAAACTGATACTGACGCCGTCAACAAACGATACGTGGATAAACTTTTGAGAGATCGACAGGGAGAAATTGAGCAAAAAATTATCACGCTTGAAACACACGTGCAGGCGCTACGAATAATGATGGACGAGATAAAGAATGTGCTGAGATATGCAACATCTGACTCGACACAGTAAACGAGACATACTAATATCGCAATATTAATTATGCCTCGATCAAACGTGCGAAAGAAGATAAACACCTCCGAAAAGCGACAACTTGTCGAGGAACTACATGCTCCGGCGAGAAGAAATTTTCCACGAAGACGCGTCATTGTACGCGGATACGACGATCTGTGGCAGGCGGACGTGGTCGACATGCGTTCGTATTCTCGACTCAACAAGGGTCATAAATACATACTCACAGTTATCGATGTGTTGAGCAAGTATGCGTGGGCCGTACCGCTCAAGAGTAAGAGCGGAAACGAAATGTCCGAAACGATTGCAAAGATTATTGGAGACGATAAAAGGTGTCCGAAAAATTTTCAAACCGATAGAGGAAAAGAATTTTACAACGCGAGTGTGCAGAAACTCATGAAGAAACACAACATTAATCATTACTCGACGTATTCCATTATGAAAGCCTCGGTCGTGGAACGATTCAACCGTACTTTGAAAAACAATATGTGGAAAATGTTTACGCTCAACGGAAATTACAAATGGATCGACGAGCTATCTCGACTCGTTGCAGAGTACAATACGCGAAAACATCGCACCATCGGTATGAGACTTGCCGACGTCACTCCAGCGATCGCCGAAAAACTTTTAAATACGGTGTATAGCAACGTAAAAATTGCGGCTCCGACAAAATTTAAAGTAGGCGATTCGGTACGCGTAAGCAAATACAAGACCATCTTTGAAAAAGGTTTCACACCTAATTGGACGACCGAAGTTTTTAAGATTGTCGAGGTGCAGAAAACTAATCCCGCGACATTCATACTCGAAGATTCGCGTGGAGATCCCGTCGCTGGAGGATTCTACGAATACGAATTACAACGCGTCGCTAATCCCGACGTATATCTCATGGAAAAAATTTTGCGGGAAAAGGGTGATGACGTATACGTGAAATGGTTGGGAATGGATAAATCATACAACTCTTGGATATATAAAAATAGTGTATTATAAATATTTATTAAAATAATATACATATAAACTATATAAATAATTTAATATATAAATATTTAATAATATAAAAATATATAAAATGTGTTAAATATAAAAATATATACATGGTTTTGTACAAAATATACAATTAATAATAAATAAAATATACATTTACTTACAATGGTATTCTATAATGTTCCCACGGTAACGTATCGGTGGTTTCGGGTACGATATACCGCTTATCGTCGTACGGACTCAGAGCAATTTTCGTCTCGCAGATCATGTATACTTGGTGCAGTTTAGATCGTATACACGACTGCTGACGCGTCATTTCGATTTCTTCTTTCAAACACCGCGTGTAGTCGTCAAACGTTATCGTTCTCGCAACAACGTTACTCTTGACACCTTTAACTTTCTTCGTGTCCTTTTTTCCATTCACTCGTAACGCGTACATCTTTGCTCTGAGCCCGACGAATTTGGTCATTATGGTACCGTTGTTTTCGTCCTTCATCAGACCCGGTACCTTTTTATTTACAAGCGGTATACCGTACGCATTATCCACCGCATAATCGCTCGTGTCGAATCTGATGATATCGCGCTTCATATTCTCATACACATCCGCGCACTGTGATATATGAGACTATCCGTATCGGTGTACATTACCCGGCATTTGTCGCGATACATTGGCGTCATATACTCGTGATGAAACTCGTACAAATATGTCTTGGATATGTCGAGTATGCACATACCCACGTAAATCGGTTTGTAGAATTTCACCTCGAGTTTGCGCAATTCCACAGCGATTAAGTTTTCTGAAAAAACGCTTCTGCTGTGGAAATTTGGTTTCGCGATCATTGCCTCTGCGCCATACCGACCACCCCACTTTGTTAATAATTTAACATCGACACGATTGCGCACATTTTCCATCGTTTTACCAAACACCGCATTGTTCATTAATTTATATAAATTTTTTTCGAAATCATTTTTAGCCAATGTTCTAAAATGTGTATTTAATTCTATGTAATTTCGAAGCCACGGAGATTGTGAAAACTGTAAAATTCGATGTATTTTTGTTACGCGAAGACCGTGACGCGTACACTGCTGCAGGTTGCGATAGTGTATCACGTAACGCTTCTTATCGTATAGCGTTGCAAGCAGTTTGAATTCCCGCTTGCCAGGTGGTTTGTCGCGTGTCGGGCAAAACGGCAGGTCAGTGTGCGCATCGTGAAGATGTTGCGGGTACTCGAGGTCCACTTCGAGGACATAGCCTGTAGGCGAATAGTAAAAGTAATAAATATTTTAAAAACACTTATTTAATCTAATTAATTTTTAAATAGATATCATACGATGTATGGATATCACACACATTCATGATAATAATAATATTAATATGTTAAATGTTTATTATGTTTACCGCATTCTTCAATCGAACACATGATCGCGTTCGATAGCGCCAGTAGTACCTTAACCTACCGCAACCTACCATGACAAAAAACTGCTTGCAGTCGCCGAATAATTATCGTCGCATTGTCGCGTCGTCGCGTCGTGTAGTAACGTGTCCGCGCGTGTTTCTTTCATCGAGTGATTTTTAATCGCCAACAGTTATCATTCGACAGTGATTAATAGTGATCAGTGATAGAGTCATTAGTAAATTTCTCATCTCATCGAGTGAGTAAATAAATGTGATTACGTTAAAGTTTATAAAAGAATACAGTTCATGAAAGAAGAAAAACTTTCAGTTAATAATTTAGTGTGGATTTCTTGTCTTTTGCAACGTGATATCTACGTTAAATTTGAGAACGTACGATCTATCGGAAAATTCATTTCTCCTTCAAGCAATTACAGCAATACATCAAAAGTCATCGAACAAGGTAATAATAACTATTTTTTGACGTTATGTGAAAACAGATCTCGGGAAGTCAGAGGGACAGTGTGTCAAAGGAAATTCGTGAAAAGAGAGGGGTTTTTAGTGGGTAGGGAGTACCGAGTTGGTAATTCGACTTGGTACTCGAGTCCCACATAACTCACTGGATCGACCGGTGGGTATGCATAAAATGCATTTTCCCCTCTCTCGTAAAAAAAAAAAGAAAAAAATTTACAGGTGAGTGAGCGAATGAGAGAGAGAGAGAGAGAGAGAGAGAGAGAGAGAGAGAGAGAGAGACAGACAGACAGACAGACAGACAGACAGACAGACAGACAGACAGAGGGAGAATGTATGTGTTCACATGTGTGTCTGTATGTGTATAGCGATCAGCTGATCGCAGCAGGCGCCCCGCGTAAGCTCCCGCGTCTGACGGTGAATCGCGCCACCCTTGCCTGCCTCTTGTATTCGACCCGTCATACGTTAACTACTTCCTTTAATAATTCAAAAACTAAGCTTCGGACGAAATTTTGCCGAAGGAAAAATCGTCTTAGAATTGATTCAAGAATATGTCATTTCAGGGACACAGGGGTTATTTTGAATCACCCTGTATAACAAAGTGTATATAACCTATAATTATTCAATATAAATTAAACTTACCGGTCGCATATATATTTCTTGTGATCCTGTTTGCTCAGTTGTGAGCTCACGAGCCGGGATAAATTCTTAATCCAAGCGAAATGTCCGACGCTGTTGTCGTCTTCAATGTAAAGCAAGTTGATATGCTTGTCCTGCTTCTGCTGCGAAAGACGCATCGGGACAATGCTGTTCTTGTCTTCGATGTTGTAGACGTTGATCGAAATGTTATTGGCAAGTTCAAAATTTTTTATTTGGTTCACAGTCACTGGAAACTCAATGTTCTGGAGATTCAGCACTGTCATGTAATGCGGGTACGATGATTCCCGATTTGTGTCTCTTTCGGCGGGGTATAGGGCGGCGACCACTGCCCACGCGAAACACGCATTGTCTTTAGATTGTACATTAATCACCGCTCTTTTCAACATAATCTCCCGCGGTAATTTGATGTGACACCCCGCACGCATAGGATTATACTTATTTATATTTACAGTTAAATTTAGTATTCGCGACAAAGCCCACCCGCTATCGCGTTCCTGAAACTCTTCCAGAGACGCTAGGGTGGGTTCGATAACACGCCGTTCGTACCACTCGCGTAAATCGGATGTGCGAAAGAGTTCATAGTTTCGCGTATTGATACTTTTGTTGGCGTGTTTATCCCCAGCCACGAATTCACCGTTAAATATAGTGTTCACTTTCACATTACAGTGTTTTTTCATAACGTCCTGCACATGTTCTATCACTATGTCTTTGGCGTCATCGAGAAATTGGCGAGGTTCAATGTGATTATAGTTTATCACCGCACCAGTCGATACGCGACTCTCGAACGCCGTATCAATCTCGCGTCACACAAGTCTATTTTGACGCGCGCTACATCCGGCACCCGCGTGTACGAAACGTCCACGTATCGAATTTTTCAACCCTTCGAGGCGCGCGATCCGAGCAATCAGCGATTGTCGATTTCCGATCGATAATCGCGGTCGCTTGATGCGACTTTGCTCTTCCAACGATTCGATGTATTGGTCGCATCGTTGTTCCCACACAATGTAATCTTCCAGCGAATCAATCAATGTGGATTGCTCTCGCAAATTTTGTTCCTCCATATTGTAACACACTTGCGAAATGCGCTTCCCAATGATAGTTCCGGATGTACTTTAGCAAAAATACTGGCGGGGTGTGCCTCTTGATCATGATTTATATACCGTCTCGTGCATATCATCGAACATTCTAGAATGATTTCATCTTAAAAATTCCCTGGAGTAGCGTCTGCAATTTAACCTTGATAATTTCACGTTTTGTCACGTACATTTGAAAAATCTAACGTGGTTGCAACGGGAGCAGCCGTACATCGGCGGTTGATTTTAACGCATTCAGCTAAATCTTTGTCTAGGGGTGATGTGCGTTTTAACCTTGACGGTTAATCTTTGTTCTGATGTGCATGATAACCTTGAAAATTTCGCGTTTTGTCACGTACATTTGAAAAATCTAACGTGATTGCATCAGGAGCAGCCGTACATCGGCGCTCCATTTTAGCGCATTCAGCTGACATCGAACATTCTAGAATGATTTCATCTTAAAAAATTCCCCGGAGTAGCGTCTGCAATTTAACCTTGATAATTTCGCGTTTTGTCACGTACATTTGAAAAATCTGACGTGATTGCATCAAGAGCAGCCGTACATCGGCGCTCGATTTTAACACATTCAGCTAAATCTTTGTCTAGGGGTGATGTGCGTTTTAACCTTGATGGTTAATCTTTGTTCCGATGTGCATCTTAACCTTGAAAATTTCACGTTTTGTCACGTACATTTGAAAAATCTGACGTGATTGCATCAGGAGCAGCCGTACATCGGCGCTCGATTTTAGCGAATTCAGCTTAATCTTTGTTCTGGGGATGATGATGTCATCGCAGCCGTACATCGGCGCGACAAAATTTTAGAGGAAATTAAAATGTCGTGTCAGCAATAATCCCCTCTACATCGCAATTTGCGATACTATTTGAATTGATATTAATTCTAATACGATCAGTATTGCATCAATCGCGCGTGTGAAAGGTTCGCTGAAGAAATCGATATGAATTTTTACGTTCCGATTCGAAACGGTGAAACTCCACCCTGTAAGAAGCAAAAATGTGACACGTAAGGTTCGATCGTTTAAAAATTTTATTTATTAATTGTTTTAAATATTGATCTAATTTATATATTTTTATAGCATTCAGCCTCGTCGTGTGACTCGCATACTTGGAAGAAGATACGCTCTAACCCCAACGTCGTACAAGTATTTGGACATTGGAATAAGCGTTGGAGCTGTGTCGTACGTGGAACTGATTCTCGGTGATAATCGAGGCAATCAAATAGTGTTGCCTTTTTCAACATGGAATTTGTTGATGCAGAAGCAAGCAGACATTGAACAATTTCTACAATCGACTGCTCTCCCATTAAGGATTGGAGATTTATCGATCGAAATGTATCAATCGAAAATTGTAAAACTCACATTATGTGACAATTCTTTGTACATGAAACCACCGACATTATTACATTTATTTAATTTTGAAAATTGTATCGATCATATGCACAATTGGCTATGCGAGAATACGTATCTCGTAAATGAAAAATTTAAACAATTTGAAACTGTTTTACGACGTAACAATATTACTACTGTATGCGATGTTGTAAAAACGATACACGATAGTGATGTCTTTAACAGCGAATCAATAATCGATTGCGAATTATTAACATGTGCTGTAAATGATATTCTTTACGATGCGTGCAATAAATAATTATTTTTATTCCATCTATGATTTTAATTCTTTCCTTCCATATGAATAAGAATAGTTATACTTTTCTCAACACGCTCCGCTAAAGATGTAGAGAAATGCTGAGGTAGATGAGACGTGATGCTATAGTTGGAATGAGACAAAAGATATTAAAAGATATATAATGAAGAGGAGTCTGCGACATTAGAATATTATTTCTTTCGTTGTTCTGTGCTTGTCACAAAGTTGTGGAGAGTGTGTGAGGAAGAAAAGTCAACAAAATTATGTGTATTCCTAAACCATACAAACCGAGGTCTGATCCTCGCTTTTACTCTGATCTCCCGAGAATACACATTGCAAAATGTTTCTGGACCGAATCCTACCGACGTCGAAACCGACACTACTGCAAGGATTGTCGGTACGGATTTTATCGAAATTATGCATTAAAACATAATTATTTCCACGGGTTCTTCGAGGGACCGTTTACACCGTTTAGGTGCTGTCACTGCGGCACGGAGGTAACGGTGATAAGATCTGTCCTAGACTGCAAGGATTGTTACCAGGAATATTGTCATACGTTCCGTACCCTCAAGAAGCAAGGATATGATGTAGATAATATGTCCATCATAGTATATAATACTGACCGAACGGAAATATGGAAGATACATTTTTTACCATCTGAACCTCCTAGTATAGAAGAGCAACGAGAGGAGTTGCTGGAACCTTATTATATGCTGCCTACTCAAAGCGAAAATTCGGCGACGCGTAACGAACTCTTCTTTCAAGAAACATAATTTGTAAGTAACTTTCAATTTATATTACATCACAAAAGTATCTTACAATAAATTATTAAAAACTGATGAAATGTCTCTTTTTCTGTTCCAGAAGCGGCCTCCCCCTTAGCCCGGCGCATCGCCCCCTCCCCCTTATATATATTTTTTTATTTTATATTATATATTTTTATTATATTTTTTAGATTTTATATTTTATATTTTATATTATTATATTATTATTTTATTAGACACACACACACACACACACACACACACACACACACACACACACACACACACAAATTGTATAATACACGCACACATTTTAAAATAAATGTTATATTTAGTATTGAAAAGAAATGTATTTATTTACGCGCCTCTCCTTGCGTTCCCATCCCTTGCGTCTCTCTTGCGCTAGTTGTAAGTATAGCGATATCGTTCTCTCTCTCTCTTTCGTACGCGCTATCGTTCCAACAATAAGTCTCGCGTTAGTTGTAAGTCTCGCGATATCTTCGTTCTCGCTCGCACGCGTTATCTTAGCTATTATCGTTCTCTCTCGCACACGTTGTTCTCGCGATATTATAGTTCTCTTTCGTATGCGTTCTCTTCGCGCTATTATCGTTCTCTCTCATTCACAAGCTCGCCGCTATCACTCACTCACTTACCTTTGCGTCGTCCTGCTCCCACCTATGTGGCATTTTACAATGCATCATCCTTGACGCACGTTGATGCCATCCTTGTCGCACTGTCCTCTTCACACACACTTAGCGCTATCCTTTTCCCACACGTAGCGCTATTCTTCTCACACCACCGTCTTCTTTCCGCGGATCCCCCCTACCCGCGCGGACCCCCTCATCCATCGCTCGCGCCGCGGATCCCCCCTACCCGCGCGGACCCCCTCGTCCATTGCTCGCGCCGCGGATCCCCCTTCCCCGCGCGGACCCCCTCGTCCACCGGTCGCGCCGCGGATCCCCCCTACCCGCGCGTGACGTCATCATCCCCCGCGTGACGTCATCACCCTCCCCCCGCGTGACGTCACCCCCCGTGACGTCATCATCCCCCGCGTAACGTCACCCCCCCGCGTGACGTCACCCCTCCGCCGCGGTTCCCCCTCGCCCCTCACCCCCCCCTCGGAGCCCCAGCGTTAGAACCGGCTTAGTCTTACTACTTATATTTCTTTAATTGAAAAGCAGAATTAATTAAAAAAATAAATAAATTTATAAACGAATAATGTAAAAATCTTTTTTATGATTATAATTGATTATAAAGTTTCAAGTAGATAATTCTTTGTTATCTATATATCTATCTAATATATGCACACAATATACAGGGTGAGCCATTTTAATTAACGCACGCAATTATTTCGGAAACAAAGCATTTTAGAGAAAAATGTTTCAGACAAAAGTTTTATGGTTTCGAGGGGGCCATAAGATGGTATCATTGGATTGACACTGAAGAGTCATTTGAAGGTCACGTGAAGGTCACTTCAATTTTCTTAAATGGAACCTACTATTTGTCATTGCATATTCTTGTAGCTTATCTCGAGAGCTTTCCAAAACACTATAATTAAGTACCTTTTCGTTAAGTACTTTCTGAGTTATGAGGCTTGAAATAATTTCTTAATTTTACATAAACCGTAAAATATCTTGTAAAATATTCATTTTTCGATTATCTTACCTTAATACTTTTACGTACAAAATAATGAGAGGAATCAACTGGTGTAAAGAAAACACATAGTTGTTTTGAAGAAAAAATATACAGGGTGAGCCATTTTAATTAACGCACGCAATTATTTCGGAAACAAAGTATTTTAGAGAAAAATGTTTCAGACAAAAGTTTTATGGTTTCGAGGGGGCCATAAGATGGTATCATTGGATTGACACTGAAGAGTCATTTGAAGGTCACGTGAAGGTCACTTCAATTTATTTAAATGGAACACCCTATATATTTTTGCACACTCTTGTAGCTTATCTCGAGAGCTTTCCAAAACACTATAATTAAGTACCTTTTCGTTAAGTACTTTTTGAGTTATGAGGCTTGAAATAATTTCTTAATTTTACATAAACCGTAAAATATCTTGTAAAATATTCATTTTTCGATTATCTTACCTTAATACTTTTACGTACAAAATAATGAGAGGAATCAATTGGTGTAAAGAAAACACATAGTTGTTTTTAAGAAAAAATATGGAATTGTTAATTGCAAATTACATATTTTTTCTTCAAAACAACTATGTGTTTTCTTTAGACCAATTGATTCCTCTCATTATTTTGTACGTAAAAGTATTAAGGTAAGATAATCGAAAAATGAATATTTTACAAGATATTTTACGGTTTATGTAAAATTAAGAAATTATTTCAAGCCTCATAACTCAAAAAGTACTTAACAAAAAGGTACTTAATTATAGTGTTTTGGAAAGCTCACGAGATAAGCTACAAGAGTGTATAAAAATATATAGGGTGTTCCATTTAAAAAAATTGAAGTGACCTTCACGTGACCTTCAAATGACTCTTCAGTGTCAAACCAATGATACCATCTTATGGCCCCCTCGAAACCATAAAACTTTTGTCTGAAACATTTTTCTCTAAAATGCTTTGTTTCCGAAATAATTGCGTGCGTTAATTAAAATGGCTCACCCTGTATATATATATATATATATGTATATATATATATACAGGGTGACCCATTTTAACTTAGGCAGCCAAATAACTCGAAAAATAAGCAAGATAGAGAAAAATGTTTTAGACAAAAGTTGTATGGTTTCGAGGGGGCCATAAGATGGTATCATTGGTTTGACCTTGAAGAGTCATTTGAAGGTCACGTGAAGGTCACTTCAATTTTTTTAAATGGAATACCCTATATATTTTTGTACATTCTTGTAGCTTATTTCGAGAGCTTTCCAAAACACTATAATTAAGTACCTTTCCGTTAAGTACTTTTTGAGTTATGATGCTTGAAATAATTTCTTAATTTTACATAAACCGTAAAATATCTTGTAAAATATTCATTTTTCGATTATCTTACCTTAATACTTTTATGTACAAAATAATGAGAGGAATCAATTGGTGTAAAGAAAACACATAGTTGTTTTTAAGAAAAAATATGGAATTGTTAATTGCAAATTACATATTTTTTCTTCGAAACAACTATGTGTTTTCTTTACACCAATTGATTCCTCTCATTATTTTGTACATAAAACTATTAAGGTAAGGTAATCGAAAAATGAATATTTTACAAGATATTTTACGGTTTATGTAAAATTAAGAAATTATTTCAAGCCTCATAACTCAAAAAGTACTTAACGAAAATGTACTTAATTATAGTGTTTTGGAAAGCTCTCGAGATGAGCTACAAGAATGTACAAAAATATATAGGATGTTCCATTTAAAAAAATTGAAGTGACCTTCACGTGACCTTCAAATGACTCTTCAAGGTCAAACCAATGATACCATCTTATGGCCCCCTCGAAACCATACAACTTTTGTCTAAAACATTTTTCTCTATCTTGCTTATTTTTCGAGTTATTTGGCTGCCTAAGTTAAAATGGGTCACCCTGTATATATATAATATAATATATATATAATTTTATATATATATATATGTATATATATATATATAAAATTATACATGTACTCTCTAAATTTCTTAGAGTGAAAATGCACTCGAAAAATTGAGTGACTGTTCAAGTCACTCTAGTTAGAGTGATTTTTCACTCATAGGAGTGAATTCTTCTCACTTTTTGTTGTAGAGTAAAAAATTCACTCTGCAAAATAGAGTAAATATGTATACTCTATTTTGTAGAGTGAATGTTTCACTCTATGTAGCATTTTCACTCTATATAGAGTGAAAATTTTTACTCATGAAGAGTGAGTAAAGCGCATGTGAAACGCGCATGAGTCCGCCATTAGCAACACTGTCGTTGTCTCGCGACGTTACCAACTCGTTGCACGTGTACTTGGTATACAAGACATATTAAAGTAACTTCTTAGGGATATATCTTTTTATTTTAACATATTTCGAACGAGTGTAAACATATTTTTTTGTGTGTAACGTTAAATATATTTATATAGCTGTGACAAGAAAAAAAGGAGGTTAATCGGCTTTTACACCGACAATGAGATAACATGCTGTGTGCGATGTCCAGCTTCGATTAATTCAAGTAAAAAGCAATGATTGCTTCTCATTTCAACTAATCGAAGCTTCACGTCATATACGTAACGTGTTATCTTATTATTAGTGAAAGACGGCTTAGAATCTCATTTCCTAAGAGTGAATCTGTTCACTCGTAATTGAGTGAAAAATAACTTGACGAAGGTGATGACTCCACTCTGAAGTGAATTATTCACTTCGAACCGAGTGACACATTCACTTTGCGTTCAGAGTTAAACAGTTCACTTTTGTGAAAAGTGAATGTTCACTAATTACGAGTGGCAGCATTTTTACTATCACTTGGAGTGAATATTCACTCGTTTGGAGTTAGATTTCACTCTAAGAAATTTAGAGAGTAGGGAATATTTCTGCGTAACTATATTTATGTCTACGCAGGCAAATGCAATAAATGTCTATGTAACTATAATTATGATTGCGCAGTCCAATATGTAAATGTCTACACACACACACACACACACACATGTATATATATGTATATAATTATATTATATATATACCCAGATAGCCAAGTCTGTAAGATCATATATTGCAAATTGTGCGTTACATATTATGCTGATAGAATTCCGGCAGCAGTCAAACATGATCTGCCGGCTCAATTAATATCGACAGAAATGTAGCAGGAAACAAGCAGTTTCTGCGTCATAATATGCTACAAAATATCTTACAAAATTTAAACAGAAATTCTTGACATAAGAACAGTAGATTTTAAGCATTATGTGTTAGCACAATATGTCGACAGAAATTAAACTAAAACTGAGCATAACATGAAATCATGCTATATTGATAGAATATCGTCAGAAATCGAGCTAATCTGTAAACACGGCGTAACGGCAGAAACGCGGCAGAAATGGAGCATGCACTGCCATTTCAAAAGTAACAGCAAAAACACAGCAGAAATACAGCATAGTTTGTAGTCATAAAATAATAGCAAATACATGATTTATTTTATATATAATAAGACTTATCTTCTTTTAAATGTAAAATACGATAATATATATGATTTAATATTAATAAATTAATTAATTTTTTTCTCTCGCTTCTATTTCAAAATTAGTAAATTAATTATTAATTAATAATTTATTGATTAATGAATTAATTTTAAATTAAAAGCGAAAGAATTGGAAAGAATTGATTATATTTTATATACAAATTATTCAACAATTATCCAAAAAACTATAATCCAAATAACATCAAGGTCTTGTAGAAATCTAAAAGATATCTCATTAAAGAAATTTTTAAGATATTTCTAAAAGATATCTAAAAGTCATTTAAAAGATGTCTAAAAAGATTTTGTTAAAGATGTCTTTGTAGAATTTCTAAAAGATATCTGTAGACATCTAAAAAGACATCTTAGGCTGCGTTCGGAAACATCACCCGAGTGCCCCCGGGTATCATTTTATCCTTGTTTGTTAAACAAGGATAAAATTATACCCGGGTACACTCGGGTGATATTTCCGAACGCAGCCTTAAAAGACATCTTTCCTCCTTTTACCTGGGCTGTGTTCCACTTAACGATCGCAACGCTCGCAGAATCATCTTATCCTTGTTGTTCACTAAAAGTTAAACAAAGACACATCATGTTTACGAGTGCCGCGATCATTAAGTGGAACGCAGCCCTGATTGGTCAATCAAACGCTTCAGAGCATCCAGAGCGTCTTCCCGACCGCATCTTTTATATATATATATATATGTGTATAATGGCGGCGGTGCCAGGCCTTGGACGGGATCGGACGTGATTTCCGTGCTTCCGTGCTCTACGTGAGCCATACAAATTTTCTGCGGCTTATACCGCCATTGAATTTCGGTTTGATGGAAGTTGAGTACGAATGAGTACGAATGAGCGCAAGCTAAATCGTTTGCGGAGATCATGAAAATGACGAATGTTCAAGAGGGAATTATCGTTCGATGCATACAGCAACTCGGCGAAATCTTGAGAGATGTTAAAAATGCGGCTGCGACTATAAGTGATCCGATTTTGAAAGAAACAATGGAAGAAGCCTCAACTGCAATCGAACGCGAAGTATAAAATAATTTAAATGTCTAAAAGACATTTTAAAAAAGTCTCTCTTTTTAATAATTTTTTATTTTCACATCGTAAATGATTGGCAAGTCAAGTGTGACTTATATGTTTAAAATATATTATAATTATATATTTTTGTTTATATATTTAATGTCTTAACAAGATATATTGTGTGTGTGAATATGCAGTACATGTTCTATCTTATAATTTGTAGTGAAAAAGGTAAAAATTTTATGAATGTGAAAAATGCTTATTTTACAAAAGTTGTTCAATTTTTTTCGGTATATTTACAAATCTAACACTTGAAACTTATAATTTTCTGTTTTTCCTTCGTACAAATTGAAAAACATACAAATATAGAAAATATGCAATATATATATATACAGGGTGATTCAAAATAACCCCTGTGTCCCTGAAATTACATATTCCTGAATCAATTCTAAGACGATTTTTCCTTCGGCAAAATTTCGTCCGAAGCTTAGTTTTTGAATTATTAAAGGAAGTAGTTAACGTATGATGGGTCGAATACAAGAGGCAGGCAAGGGTGGCGCGATTCACCGTCAGACGCGGAGCTTACGCGGGGCGCCTGCTGCGATCAGCTGATCGCTATACACATACAGACACACATGCGAACACATATATTCTCTCTCTGTCTGTCTGTCTGTCTGTCTCTCTCTCTCTCTCTCATTCGCTCACTCACCTGTAAATTTTTTTTTTTTTTTTTTACGAGAGAGGGGAAAATGCATTTTATGCATACCCACCGGTCGATCCAGTGAGTTATGTGGGCCTCGAGTACCAAGTCGAATTACCAACTCGGTACTCCCTACCCCCTAAAAACCCCTCTCTTTTCACGAATTTCCTTTAACACACTGTCCCTCTGACTTCCCGAGATCTGTTTTCACATAACGTCAAAAAATAGTTATTATTACCTTGTTCGATGACTTTTGATGTATTGCTGTAATTGCTTGAAGGAGAAATGAATTTTCCGATAGATCGTACGTTCTCAAATTTAACGTAGATATCACGTTGCAAAAGACAAGAAATCCACACTAAATTATTAACTGAAAGTTTTTCTTCTTTCATGAACTGTATTCTTTTATTAAACTTTAACGTAATCACATTTATTTACTCACTCGATGAGACGAGAAATTTACTAATGACTCTATCACTAATCACTATTAATCACTGTCGAATAATAATTGTTGGCGATTAAAAATCACTCGATGAAAGAAACACGCGCGGACACGTTACTACACGACGCGACGACGCGACAATGCGACGATAATTACGACTCGGCGACTGCAAGCAGTTTTTTGTCATGGTAGGTTGCGGTAGGTTAAGGTACTACTGACGCTATCGAATGCAATCATGTGTTCGATTGAAGAATGCGGTAAACATAATAAACATTTAACATAATAATAATATTAACATGTTAAATGTTTATTATGTTTACCGCATTCTTCAATCGAACACATGATCGCGTTCGATAGCGCCAGTAGTACCTTAACATACCGCAACCTACCATGACAAAAAATTGCTTGCAGTCGCCGAGTCGTAATTATCGTCGCATTGTCGCGTCGTCGCGTCGTGTAGTAACGTGTCCGCGCGTGTTTCTTTCATCGAGTGATTTTTAATCGCCAACAATTATTATTCGACAGTGATTAATAGTGATTAGTGATAGAGTCATTAGTAAATTTCTCGTCTCATCGAGTGAGTAAATAAATGTGATTACGTTAAAGTTTAATAAAAGAATACAGTTCATGAAAGAAGAAAAACTTTCAGTTAATAATTTAGTGTGGATTTCTTGTCTTTTGCAACGTGATATCTACGTTAAATTTGAGAACGTACGATCTATCGGAAAATTCATTTCTCTTTCAAGCAATTACAGCAATACATCAAAAGTCATCGAACAAGGTAATAATAACTATTTTTTGACGTTATGTGAAAACAGATCTCGGGAAGTCAGAGGGACAGTGTGTTAAAGGAAATTCGTGAAAAGAGAGGGGTTTTTAGTGGGTAGGGAGTACCGAGTTGGTAATTCGACTTGGTACTCGAGTCCCACATAACTCACTGGATCGACCGGTGGGTATGCATAAAATGCATTTTCCCCTCTCTCGTAAAAAAAAAAAAAAAAAAAATTTACAGGTGAGTGAGCGAATGAGAGAGAGAGAGAGAGAGAGAGAGAGAGAGAGAGAGAGAGAGAGAGAGAGAGAGAGAGAGAGACAGACAGACAGACAGCAGACAGAGAGAGAATGTATGTGTTCGCATGTGTGTCTGTATGTGTATAGCGATCAGCTAATCGCAGCAGGCGCCCCGCGTAAGCTCCCGCGTCTGACGGTGAATCGCGCCACCCTTGCCTGCCTCTTGTATTCGACCCGTCATACGTTAACTACTTCCTTTAATAATTCAAAAACTAAGCTTCGGACGAAATTTTGCCGAAGGAAAAATCGTCTTAGAATTGATTCAAGAATATGTCATTTCAGGGACACAGGGGTTATTTTGAATCACCCTGTATATATATATATATACAGTATATATACAATAATAAACTTATTTTAGAAAATTGTACTAAAAAAATCTTTAGGATTTTCTCTCTTTTTATCTAAAATTTTTAACAAAAATATCTAAAAGATCAGAGAGAGAGACTGTTCAGCAAATTTTTTATAAGATTCGAAATAGACATTCCGTGATATATATCTTCAATTTTCATTTTCATAGATTGATCATTCTCAACAACCATCATTCTCAACAACCATCATTCGGTCCTGCTTGCCGTTTGGCAAAACGGTGGTTATCAGCACAATTGTTAGATGATACTCACGTATCGGAAGTTGTAATTGAATTGCTTATGACGTCGATATATTTAATGCCAGAACCTTATAAACCAGCTCAGATGCTGCAAGTGGCATTTCTATGATTTCCAGAAGTTGTTGCAAGATCTCATTGGAATACTGATCCTGTCATCATTAATTTCAATGGTGAAATGATTAGTAAGTTTTGATATATTTCCAATTTTTCATTACTGTAAAAATTTTTGCAAATGAATCATTATAAAATAATTATTTAAATAATTAATTAAATTACTGAAATAATTGATAAATTTTTCTCTTTTTCTTTTTTTACCCGGAAAATTTATTATATATTCTATTTATTATTCTATTATTTATTATATATATTCAGATATATAAAAAGATAAACAGAAATGAAATCTCTTTTATTCCAAATTTATCTATGTGTAATTGCTTTTAAATTTATTTACATTATATATATATATATATATATATATATAATGTAAATAAATAAATAAATATATATATATATATATATATATAATATATATATAATATATATATATATATATATATATAATGTAAATAAATTACGGGATCAATTAAAATAATGTATTCGACCAAACTAGCCAGAAATTTTTGTTTATTAATACGACGTTTCGACCATATGGTTGTGGTCCTTATCAAGTATATACTGGAATAAATTAATTATAAATCTTTATTCCAGTATATACTTGATAAGGACCACAACCATATGGTCGAAACGTCGTATTAATAGACAAAAATTTCTGGCTAGTTTGGTCGAATACATTATTTTAATTAATCCTTTGATTAATTGACTAGCGATATTAAGACATTTTATATTTTTAATATATTACATTAAATTTTTTTCCAGATGAAGAAATCTCCGCCGTAGAAACATTATTTAATACAACTCGCGCTTCGTTACCACCCGTATTCATATCTACCTCTTATCAACAGAAATCCTTGTGGACAAGGAGAGCGCCATCAGTTGATTTTAAATCGTATGAGTGCACTCGCGAAGGAATCATTAAGATTATTTGACAATCTATTGTTCGATAATATGGATATAAAACCTATATTTCGCCCTTCACTACAAGAATATGACTGTTTGTTATATCTAAAGTCAAATATGAATCCTAGAAAACTGCATGTGGTCGATGTATCCAATAATGGAAATCGTTGATCTGCATCTGTATAAAGCGCATTCACTTCAAAAAATTCCAGTCATAGACTTTGATCCTGTGCAATGTTTCCTGAAAGATCTAAGAGTTAGTATTTGAAATAATTAACAATCGATTGTATTGTTAAATTGTATGAATGAGTTTATGCACGCTTTAAAAACAAAGAAAGAAAAAAAATTATATATTTGTATTATCATGATTGACGCTACTGCTATATCTAAATCTTTTTTTGTATTCTACATCTATTTTTCTTTTATTTCTCCAGGATGGTTACGATACCTTATTCTTCCATGACACTTATAGTGGTATAGTGATTGGGGTTCTGTTGAAACCCGCTGTTTTCGAGCGCAAGGATTTTAAAGTGGCAGATGTTAATTGTAGAAAACTCGACAGCAATGGTAAACTTGTTTTAAATATATCGGCATGTGAATAATATTTCTTTTTAACACAATTAATATTGATTTGCAGTTGCTTTAAAAGGAAGAGTCGCGTTGCAAATGAGTAGTAATGAATTGCTGATAACGGAGCTGGTTCTCAAGAATATGTTAACAGTTTTACAACCAGCAGAAATAGTAGCGCTGCTATCAGCACTGATCTTTCAACAACGCACAGATTCAGAACCTACACTCACACCAAATCTCGCTAATGTACGTGTCATCAATTGTCTTTTTTTTAATTAATAAAGTTTAAAAAAAATTACATATCGAATAATTAAGAGCATTGGAAAGCTAAAACAATGTTTTTTTTTCCAGGGTTGTGGGATAATGAACAAGGTGCATGCGGAACGTTAGAGCAGCAATATCAATTGTCGACTATACCGTCATTGAATTTCGGTTTGGTGGAAGTTGTCTACGAATAGGCGCAAGCTAAATCGTTCGCGGAGATCATGAAAATGACGAACGTTCAAGAGGGAATTATCGTTCGATGCATACAGCAACTCGGCGAAACCTTGAGAGATGTTAAAAATGCGGCTGTGACTATAAGTGATCCGATGTTGAAAGAAAAAATGGAAGAAGCCTCGACTGCAATCAAACGCGAAGTATAAGATAATTTAACTTTTTGAAATAGAAAAATGCATTTCTTTTATAAAAATAATGAACTGAATATACGCACATTGTTGAAAACGTAATCTATTTGTAAAAAATATCTTGTCCACAAGCATATACAATACTTCAAAATATTTATAATTTTTTGTATAATAAAATGTAACTTTATAATTATAATTAAACGACATATTATATTTTGTATATGTTTGCAAATGTTCAAATGCTAGCAGTAAATAACTCGTAGTAATTCTATAGTTTTTTAAGATATACTTAATTTTTTCAAACAAATTATGTTAATTTATAATGCTTATTTGTACAAATATTATTTTATTTCTGTCAACGACATTACAATGCACGTTGATCTGGATTGTTAAGATTTCCCTATGTGTATGATATTCCCTTGATCTTTATTCAATAATTATTTGCAACAGCTCTTTTTAATTAATAAAATTAATATTGTCATGCTATACATATCATTTATTTTCCCAATATCGATTTGTCTATTCAGATATCTTTAAGACATCTATAGATATCTGAAAGATATAGATATAGATAGTACCAGTACATAGCAACTAATTCGATATCATTTATTTAACAAATGATTATCGAATTAGTTGTTATGTATCGGTTGTTTTGTTATATATCGGTTGTTTTGTTATATATCGGTTGTTTTGTCGTTATAATATGCGTTATTCTGCATTCAACAGCAATAGCGATCGGATCAGAATATTATTACAGTGATACACAGTGCTTGCCGAGAGGATTATCATTACGATATACAGCAGAGGATCATCTGATACAGAGAATTCTTCCAGGCGTTCAAAGATTTAAGGATTCTTCCAGGAGTTCGAAGATTTAAGGATTCTTCCAGAAAATCTTTTGAGAAAAGCAGCAAAAGCCTTCCAGAAAATCTTCTGAGATAGCAGATTCGTGCAGAGAATCAACGATATATACGTAACTATGAAACCATTTAAATGTTCCATCTCGAGAAAATGTTTTCACAAATTATCCATTAAACAACGGAAAAGAATTATGTCTGAAATTAAAAATAATTTACATTACAAAGAATCATTACAAAATTGTGAAAGACAACAATTTACTGTTAAGGATATTCCATGTACCTCGAGTTCTTTAGATGCGGAATTAAATTCAGTCAATCTTGAAAATATTTATAGTAATACACTTTCTACAAACGTGGAGGATAATAGTCTTTCTAATGATAGTGATTCATCATCTTCTCTTACAAGTAATACATCCTCAGTTGAGTCATCATTTCAAGAAAGATTGGCATCTTGTTTCATAAAAAATAATTTAAATCATGTCCAATGTAACAGTATTCTGTCACTTCTTCGCACACATCCTTGTTTTGAAAACTTACCGAAAGATGCAAGAACACTTCTAAATACTCCTCGAGATAAAATTGCTATCTTCAAAGTAGAACCAGGTGAATACGTTCATTTTGGAATAGAAACAAAAATTTCTCAATTTCTTTCACATTTTCCAACTGTATCCCTTCCTGATCAATTAGAAATAGATTTCAATACTGATGGTTGCTATGTAGATAGATCAGGAAGCATTCATATTTGGCCAATACAATGTAGAATTGCGAATATTAAACTCGCAAAGCCAATAATAGTAGGAATATATCGTGGTACTGTAAAACCATATGATCCAAATTTATTTTTTGAAAAGTTTATTGCTGATATTAAGAAAATATTAGTAAATGGAGGTATAATTTTCAATAATATTAAATTACCATTACGTTTAAGGTGTTTCATAGCTGATGCACCAGCTCGTGCTTTCATCTTGAATCATCGAAGTCATATTTCTAGCCAACCATGTTCAAAATGTAAAGTTTCTGGTGTACGATGTAAAGGAAGATATGTTTATTGTGGTAGTAAGCATTCTCTTCGCAGCGATAAAGAATATTTTCAATGTATAGATGAAAATCATCATAAAGATGGCCAAAGTCCACTGTCTATGTTACCGATGGGAATGGTATCACAAGTTCCCTTTGAATATATGCATCTTGTGTGCCTAGGAGTCATGAAAAAATTGTTATCTGCATGGGTACATGGAAAATATTCACGCTTATCGAAATTATCAGCAAAATCCATCTGCACTATATCTAGACGATTAAACATACTTACAGCATATTGTCCATCTGATTTTGTAAGACGTCCTAGATCACTCGATGCATATACAAAATATAAAGCAACAGAATTTCGGCAATTTCTTCTATACAGGGCGATCCTGAAAAACGTTATGTCTTTAAAATGACGTATTCCTGACACCATTCTAAGACAATTTTTCCTTTACCAAAATTTGATTTGAAGCGTAGTTTTTGAATTATGAGCAAAAATAGTTAGTAAATCATGCGTCGGGTACAGAAGGCAGGCAGGAGCGGCGCGGCGTGCCGCGAGCGCGGGCGCAGCTGACCGCCCGACGGGTGATTATCACCGCATGAGTCGCTAACTATTTTATCTTATAACATAAAATTATGCTTTAAATAAAATTTTGGTAAAGAAGAAAATGTCTTAGAATTACGTCAGAAATACGTGTTCCTTAAAATAACGTTATTTTAATAATGAAAAGTTGTTCCGGATCGCCGGCCGTCCGACGTTGCAATCAGCTGATTGCTACACGCGATGTGTGTATGGCGGAGTGTGTGCGTAAGAGAGAGAGAGAGAGAGAGAGAGAGAGAGAGAGAAAGAGAGAGAGAGGGAGGGTAGGAGGGACAGACATTCATACACACGCACGCACTTTTTTTCTCGCTCTCTTTCTCTCTTTTACGCAACACTCATACACTCTCTTATTCAGTCTCTCACTCACACTCTCTCGGTCACTCACTCACTCACTCACCTGCTTACTCACTTGCTCACTCACCTTGTAGCAGCGTAGCGAATCTTCGTGCTATGTATTGTTATCTGCTGCACGGTTATGATTGCTAGAGATGCGCGACACATCGAAATTTTTTCGATTATTAGTCTCACACTCGATTGACACAATACAGATTACACGATAACGAGTTTACTGTTTATTCACTCACTATTGATTTATCGATACCAAAAATTACTTTCAAAGAAACGCGAATGCAAACAGCACATGACTCGACGCGAAGCGACGGACCGCGGAGACTGCGCGACCACAAGAATTATGTTGCCAGAAACGCGACATCTAACAAACGACTTGCGCGTGGCGCGTGATTGACGCGAGATAAGACGAATGTAATTAAAATTACATTATTCTTGCGATTGACTTAAATCTTCGCATCGTGAATGCAATAATTTCGAAAACGTAATAACGTACAACACATGCTTTTTAAAATAATAATTATTTATTATAATTAGAAATAGTTATTATTTATAATAAATAATTAATTTTTTAAGTATGTTATTATACGTTTCATGTTTTCTACCGCATTCGCAATGCGAAGGTTTTAGCCGATCGTTCGTCTTATCTCGCGTCAATCACGCGCCACGCGCAAGTCGTTTGTTAGATGTCGCGTGTCGCGTTTCTCATCAACGCAACATAACTCTTGTGGTCGCGCAGTCTCCGCGGTCCGTCGCTTCGCGTCGAGTCATGTGCTGTTTGCATTCGCGTTTCTTTGAAAGTAATTTTTGGTATCGATAAATCAATAGTGAGTGAATAAACAGTAAACTCGTTATCGTGTAATCTGTATTGTGTCAATCGAGTGTGAGACTAATAATCGAAAAAATTTCGATGTGTCGCGCATCTCTAGCAATCATAATCGTGCAGCAGATAACAACAATACATAGCATGAAGATTCGCTACGCTGCTACAAGGTGAGTGAGCAAGTGAGTAAGCAGGTGAGTGAGTGAATGAGTGACCGAGAGAGTGTGAGTGAGAGACTGAATGAGAGAGTGTATGAGTGTTGCGTAAAAGAGAGAAAGAGAGCGAGAAAAAAAGTGCGTGCGTGTGTATGAATGTCTGTCCCTCCTACCCTCCCTCTCTCTCTCTTTCTCTCTCTCTCTCTCTCTCTCTCTCTCTTACGCACACACTCCGCCATACACACATCGCGTGTAGCAATCAGCTGATTGCAACGTCGGACGGCCGGCGATCCGGAACAACTTTTCATTATTATAATAACGTTATTTTAAGGAACACGTATTTCTGACGTAATTCTAAGACATTTTCTTCTTTACCAAAATTTTATTTAAAGCATAATTTTATGTTATAAGATAAAATAGTTAGCGACTCATGCGGTGATAATCACCCGTCGGGCGGTCAGCTGCGCCCGCGCTCGCGGCACGCCGCGCCGCTCCTGCCTGCCTTCTGTACCCGACGCGTGATTTACTAACTATTTTTGCTCATAATTCAAAAACTACGCTTCAAATCAAATTTTGGTAAAGGAAAAATTGTCTTAGAATGGTGTCAGGAATACGTCATTTTAAAGACATAACGTTTTTCAGGATCGCCCTGTATAACTGTATTAATGAAGTTATAAGAACTGTAAAATTAAGTAGACTAATGATAAAAATGCAATGGAATTAAAAATACACCAATGACTAATAAATCATCAAATATTAAGCATATTTTATATTCAAAGCGTATTTCCGTAAATACTGCATAATTATGGCAAAAAGTGGCTAAATATTATCTATTTTTACAAAACATTGATAATTTCAGAGAAAAGTGCGTTTGTAATATGCAACGATATCTCTTGCGCTCGTGCGAAGCACCAGGGTGTGATAGATACTCTTAAGTGTTATAGAAAAAGATATAAGAAAAAAATTATAACACAATATCGTAAAATATATTATTTTAATAGGTTTTTAATTTTGACTGTTTCTTTTTTTTAACAAACTGTACTGGCAACAGTAAATTTTGTTGATGAGCACGTTGCCTCATTGAGATTCTCACCCGATTGCTGCGACATATGGTGGCAAAATCAAACACTAAAAACTCCTTCAAATTGCGAGTCACTCACTGTACCTAAAAAGAGCCTAAGTTGCAAGACCTGTATACACGACCGTGGTTGGGAAATAGCAGATGGAGGGAGAGGCGGGAAGAGTGACGGAGATGGAGAGTGAAGTTGGCGCGGGAAACAGAAGGAAGGAGAGAGTGAAATGGCAGAGATGGAGAGTGGAGATGGCGCCAGAGGCTGGAGTAAGGAAGCGAACGACAGATGGATGGCGCCAGGGGCTGGAAGAAGGAAGCGGGGGATCGATGAGAGAGATCGATGCGTAGATCGATTGAGGTGATGAAGAGTACGAGAGTGTTAGTGAATAAACAAAAAGACGGACAACAGGATGGAAGGTGGAGAGCTAGTGGAGGAGGTCAGGGAGCTGAGGAAGGTGATGGTGGAGATGCTATTGGTACTGAGGAGGTTGGTAAGGGGGATGGAGAAGAGAGGGGAGGTCGATAGGGAGAGCGAGGGAGCTGAGGTTAGGACGGAGAGGGAAGGCGCAGGAGAGGAGGGCAAAGAAGAAGATGAAAGGAGAGAAAAGGAGAAAGGGGGAAGAAGAGAGGAAGGTAGGAAGGTGGAGGAGTTAAAGTTAGGGAAGGGGAATACAATAGCGGGGAGGAAGGAGACAAGAGAGAAGAAAGAGGAAGGAAAAAGGGCGGAGGACGGAGAGAGGAAGAGCAAGTGGAGTGAGGGGGAGGATGGCAGAAGAGGAGTAGATGAGGAGGAAGAAAAGGAGAAGGCAGGGGATGGAGAAGGGAAAGAAAGGAAGCGGGGGGAGAGGAAGAGGATGGAAGAGGTAGGCGGGAAAAAGAAGGGACGGGGGGAAGACAGGAAGGTGGAGGAGTTAAGGATAGGGAAGGAGAAAATAACAGAGGAGAGGAAGGAGACAAGAGAGAAGAAGGATGCCGAAGTATTATAGTTCATTATGTTCAGAACATTTCTCGAAAGAATGCATTACTTTCGTGATAAATTACCTAGATTAAGGAAAGGTAGTATCCCGACTATTTTTGATCATGAAAAGGAAAATATATCACCACCGTTACAAGAATTTTCAGAGCTAGAACATATCAACTATTTAAATAAACGTATGATTTTACACATATATTACTACTATTATATTATATTATTGCTATTATTATATTATATGAAATATGTAGAAAATAGTAGATCTATATAAGCGATAATTTTATGTTAAACAAATTAATTTAAACGATTAGTAAAACAAACTAATATATAATAATATAACATTGAATTTAAGGGAGAAAATTTGATGAAGATGAGAATGTCTCACAAGAAACAAATAATGTCAGACCGTCAACAGATCACCTAACTAATATGCAGAGAGAAAATAAAGGTAAAATTTATTAAACAATTATTTCATTTGCTAGTCTATTCTGCATCTCATTGCTGTAGCAATAAATAAGGAGCTTGCGATTGTAATTTATTCTCATTCCTAAATAAAGAAATAAATGAAGTAATAAATAAAGATTAAATTTTTTAAATTAATGATATGAAAATTATGCTGCTATATTTAATATTTATGTTGTAATTCTAAGAGTTTCTACATTGACTAAACGTAAATAAATTTATTTCAGAAAACGAAACATCTATAAATGTGAATCACGATCATATGTACGTGAAATCTTTGGATACTATGAAAAAGAAATTCAATGCTGCTCTCCTAACAATTAAGAAATTGCGCACTAAAAATAAACTATTGAATAAGAAAGACGAACGAGCTAAAAAAAAAATCAGTAATTTGAAGCACATCGTGTAAGAACTACGGAAAACTCATCATCTTTTTCATGATGGTATGTATATTTTGAAAAAGTTTGAAGATATTCCTGCAGAACTTTTTAAACGCATGCATAAAAACGTAGCACAGAAAGCACTGACAAAAGCGAAATATCCACCACATTTAAGATGTTTTGCTCTTACTCTTCATTTTTATTCACCTGTGGCCTATAACTATGTCCGTAAAATGTTTCAACTGGCACTTCCTCATCCTAGTGCTATTCGTTCATGGTATAACACTATTGATGCTGAACCTGGTTTTTCTGAGGAGTGTTTTAACACCTTAAAATTAAAAAATGAAGAGTATAAAAAACAGAATAAATATCTTATTTGTGCATTAGTTGAAATAAGCATTAAAAAGGGATTTCAAAGAAGTCGAGATGGAAAAATGCGTGGATATGTTGACATTGGTGTTGGTACTGAAGGTACAAGTGACTTGCCCGAGGCAAAAAACGCTTTGGTGATGTTGGTTGTGGCTTTGAATGACACTTGGAAATTACCTATAGCTTTTTTTTTAATTAATGGTTTGTCTGCGGAAACTAAAGCTAATTTGATAAATGATGCTCTTATGCGACTACATGAAGTTGGTGTAAAAATTACTTCATTAACGTTAGACGGTCCTGCTGAACATTTTGCAGCAGTTAAACGTTTAGGAGCAAGTATGGAGATGAAGGAGAACGTGAAACCACGTTTTCCTCATCCTGTTAAAGACCAACCTGATATACACGTTATTATAGATCCATGTCACAATCTTAAAAATATACCAAATGCTTTAGCTGACTTATCAATGATTCTTGATGGTGATAATAGTAGGATTGAATGGAGATATACAGGGTGATTCTAAATAACTTTATGCTTTTGCAAAAACATAATCTTGACCGAATTCTAAGACGATTTTTCCTTTGACAAAATTTCGTCCGAAGCTTAGTTTTTGAATTATTAAAGGAAGTAGTTAACGTATGACGGGTCGAATACAAGAGGCAGGCAAGGGTGACGCGATTCACCGTCAGACGCGGGTGCTTACGCGGGGCGCCTGCTGCGATCAGCTGGTCGCTATACACATACATACACACATGCGAACACATACATTCTCTCTCTGTCTGTCTGTCTGTCTCTTTCTCTCTCCCTCTCCCCCCCTCTCTCGCTCATTCGCTTACTCACGTTTTTTTTTTTTTTTTTTACGAGAGAGGGGAAAATGCATTTTATGCATACCCACCGGTCGATCCAATGAGTTATGTGGGACTCGAGTACCAAGTCGAATTACCAACTCGGTACTCCCTACCCACTAAAAACCCCTCTCTTTTCACGAATTTCCTTTGACACACTGTCCTTCTGACTTCCCGAGATCTGTTTTCACATAACGTCAAAAAATAGTTATTATTACCTTGTTCGATGACTTTTGATGTATTGCTGTAATTGCTTGAAGGAGAAATGAATTTTCCGATAGATCGTACGTTCTTAAATTTAACGTAGATATCACGTTGCAAAAGACAAGAAATCCACACTAAATTATTAACTGAAAGTTTTTCTCCTTTCATGAACTGTATTCTTTTATAAACTTTAACGTAATCACATTTATTTACTCACTCGATGAGACGAGAAATTTACTAATGACTCTCACTAATCACTATTAATCACTGTCGAATAATAACTGTTGGCGATTAAAAATCACTCGATGAAAGAAACACGCGCGGACACGTTTCTACACGACGCGACGACGCGACAATGCGACGATAATTACTCGGCGACTGCAAGCAGTTTTTTGTCATGGTAGGTTGCGGTAGGTTAAGGTACTACTGGCGCAATCGAACGCGATCATGTGTTCGATTGAAGAATGCGGTAAACATAAACATTTAACATATTAATATTATTATTATCATGAATGTGTGTGATATCCATACATCGTATGATATCTATTTAAAAATTAATTAGATTAAATAAGTGTTTTTAAAATATTTATTACTTTTACTATTATCTTAAATAAATATTTAATATTAATATTTTATATGATAATAGTAAAAGTAATAAATATTTTAAAAACACTTATTTAATCTAATTAATTTTTAAATAGATGTACGATGTATGGATATCACACACATTCATGATAATAATAATATTAATATGTTAAATGTTTATTATGTTTACCGCATTCTTCAATCGAACACATGATCGCGTTCGATTGCGCCAGTAGTACCTTAACCTACCGCAACCTACCATGACAAAAAACTGCTTGCAGTCGCCGAGTAATTATCGTCGCATTGTCGCGTCGTCGCATCGTGTAGTAACGTGTCCGCGCGTGTTTCTTTCATCGAGTGATTTTTAATCGCCAACAGTTATTATTCGACAGTGATTAATAGTGATTAGTGAGAGTCATTAGTAAATTTCTCGTCTCATCGAGTGAGTAAATAAATGTGATTACGTTAAAGTTTATAAAAGAATACAGTTCATGAAAAGAGAAAAACTTTCAGTTAATAATTTAGTGTGGATTTCTTGTCTTTTGCAACGTGATATCTACGTTAAATTTGAGAACGTACGATCTATCGGAAAATTCATTTCTCCTTCAAGCAATTACAGCAATACATCAAAAGTCATCGAACAAGGTAATAATAACTATTTTTTGACGTTATGTGAAAACAGATCTCGGGAAGTCAGAAGGACAGTGTGTCAAAGGAAATTCGTGAAAAGAGAGGGGTTTTTAGTGGGTAGGGAGTACCGAGTTGGTAATTCGACTTGGTACTCGAGTCCCACATAACTCATTGGATCGACCGGTGGGTATGCATAAAATGCATTTTCCCCTCTCTCGTAAAAAAAAAAAAAAAAAAAACGTGAGTGAGCGAATGAGCGAGAGAGGGGGGGAGAGGGGGAGAGAGAGAGAGAGAAAGAGACAGACAGACAGACAGAGAGAGAATGTATGTGTTCGCATGTGTGTATGTATGTGTATAGCGACCAGCTGATCGCAGCAGGCGCCCCGCGTAAGCACCCGCGTCTGACGGTGAATCGCGTCACCCTTGCCTGCCTCTTGTATTCGACCCGTCATACGTTAACTACTTCCTTTAATAATTCAAAAACTAAGCTTCGGACGAAATTTTGCCAAAGGAAAAATCGTCTTAGAATTCGGTCAAGATTATGTTTTTTGCAAAAGCATAAAGTTATTTAGAATCACCCTGTATAAAAGCATTGGCATTACTTCAGCAAGACGAAGGATTGCGTTTAGGCAATAAATTGCGTACAATACATATTGTATACATTGATTATAAGAAAATGATAATGAAAGTATTCTTAGCTGCACAAACATTAAGTGCTAGTGTTGCAGACGCGATTGAGTTTTGCTGGAAGGTTTTGCGTTTACCTGAATTCAAAGGCTGTAAAGCAACAGTGCAATTTATTCGTTGTGTTGATTATGTTTTTGACTTTTTAAATGTACGTAATCCTTGGGTTAAGGGTTTTAAAAGTCCATTAAAATCAGAAAATGAATATATTTGGCGTCCAAAAGTGTTAAGCGCAATCAATTATCTTAGTAGATTGAAACTGTTCGATCATAAGCCAATTTATTCATGCTCAAGAAAGACGGGATTTATAGGATTCTGTACAGCTGTTTTATCTTCAATTGCTATATTTGATCATTATGTAAAACCGGTAAATGGACCATTGAAAATGTTATTAACATACAAATTAAGTCAAGATTATATCGAATTACTATTTGCTGCTATAAGAGCCAGAAGTGGCTGGTGCCCAAATCCAACTGTAGCACAATTCATCTCTGCATATAAGAGACTATTAATTCGTCATGATGTACAAGTTAGTACAGGTAATACGCAACTAATGGATAAAACAAAAATTTTGAATGTTTCTGTTTCTACAAAAAAAAAAGATAGCGACGATTGATAGATATGATCCAACTATATATAATGCCGTGGAAAATCTTAGAATCAAGCAAAAATATGGTTTGGACAGTAATAAATCTAACTCTTCTCAAAACACCGTTGATGATTTAAAACAATTTTTACATTTTGCTTGGGCTGTTCCAAATAATCTTTCTGAGTTTGTCACACAAACAATCGGATATATAGCAGGATACGTAGTTAGAAAGTTGCCAAATACAGTCGAATGTGCTGAATGTATAGCAGGTTGTAAAGTGTTGTCATCTGTTACATGCAAAAATAATATCGTTAATTCTCAAAATGCTATAGCTCTTATTATTGATAAAAATCGTGGTGGTTTAATAGTGCCTTCAGAAAGTGTCGTTATTATTTGTACCGTTGCTGAGCAGATGTTCAGAAAAGCATGTAATTGTAACATGGGCAAACCACCAATTGAAACAAATTTTCCAGCTGTATTGGCTAATACAGCATACAAAAAACTGCTACTGTCAAAAAAAAATATTTTCCTGAGCTCGAAGAACATTTTCATGATACGTTTATGTCAGATACTTGTATCAATCACATGTACATACTTATAAAACATATTCTGATGCATTACATTGAGATTCATATGTATGCTGCTACCAAAAATTTAGCACTTTCTATAACTGGTACAAACATTCGACATTTCTTAACGCGACAGATTGTATGGGCTCATCAATAATCATTATTTTTTTTCTTTTTTACTATAAACTTTCACTAAAAATATAACATTTTCTCTATTTAACACAAATATTTAAATGACCGATTTAAATGACGTTATGTTTTTTTGCATTGTATGTTTATGTTACAAAATTTGTTTTATTTATTCATAGTTTTTAAATATGTCTAACTGTGTTTTTTTTGCATGTCATAAAATATGTTTTTTATTACTTGTAAATATGTTGCTTCTATCTATTACTATACATGTGTTATATAAAATCCTAATACTAAAATATATCATTTAATAAAAACGTTTATGTAATTCATGTATTATTTATTTACACAGCATTTAACACATTATTTGAAAAGTTGTAGTCATGCAATACATGGACTACTGGAGTTAGATAGACGACAAGTGCAGTATACAAAAAAGAAATAATGTTCAATTTTGCATCTGCAGACAATGAATATTTCTCACTTCGTCAGAATTACTACTAAACTACTAAATTGTATTAAATAACTAAAATAAATATAATTATTTTGTAGTTAATCTATATATGTATATACACATAATGAGGTAATTTTATACTTAGAATATATTTAATAATTAATTTAATTAATTTTATTCTAATTTAATTAGTACTGTTAATTTTCAATTTAATTAAATATAAACTTGAGTTTAATTTAAATATAAATTTACATTTTAGAGAATTTAAATATAAAGATTTCTCTTAAAATTATTATTTGTTTATTGCAAAATAATTATTTTTATGATTTTATATTTGAACTTATGACTACAAATTAAGAATTTTCTATTTTATTTTCTATTTTATTTTGTTTATGGAATTGAAAATAATAATTTAATTATCGGACTGCACTCGGTTAAATAACCCCCTATTCATCTTTATCGACAGCGCAGCGCCATGCCAGTGTTTAGTACCTTATTGAACATTCCAAGGCGCTGAGTAAGTTTCAATTCGGAGTGCTTTCAAAGGATGTAGTCTATCCAGTTAATATAGAGATCAGTGATTTTTACCTTTTTATTTATTAAACTAAATATATATTTATATTATATTGTAATGTATTAAAATTAGAATATAATATTATAATATATTATATTAAAACTGACATCACACTGCTCTGCAGTCTTCGCGTTATAAATATTTTCTCATATGAAATATTCAACATCTCCTATAATACTTTTTCAATCTTAGCTTGACATGTTTTGAAATGCAGAATGAATTAAAGAATCGTTTATAGAGTAATGTGTAACTTTAGAAAATAATTTAGAAATATAAATAATACTGCTGGCTATATATATATATATATATATATATATATATATATATATATATATGCATATCAGAAAGTAATTTAGAAACATATAAATAGTATTGCTGGCTATATGCATGTACATATATATAGCCAGCAGTATTATTTATATATTTTTAAATTATCTTCTGAAGTTACACATTACTCTATAAACGATTCCTTAATTTATTCTGCATTTCAAAACATCAAGCTAAAATGGAAAAGTATTATAGGAGATGTTGAATATTTCATATGAGAAAATATTTATTATAACGTAACTAGCGAAGACTGCAGAGCAGTGTGATGTCAGTTTTAATATAATATATTAAAATATTATATTTTAATTTAATTTTAATATAGCAATTTTATTATAACATAATATAATATAAATATATATTTTTAGTTTAATAAATAAAAAGGTAAAAATTATCGCGCGTAAAAAGAAACGAGTAGTTCATCGTCAGTCAATTTCATTGCCGACTTAGTAGGAAGGAGATGGAAAATATTACTATCTGTCCTTTGCTATCTAAAGCCCGTATTACAGTGGTCGGCCGGCAAATTGCTTTGCTCTGATTGGTCAATCCCAACCGAGCCCGCAACTTATAGTGTAATACGGACTTAATTGGCGTGTGGCAACGTCTGAAAATTGGCATCACTGCTCGTCGTAACTCGTGGCACGTGCAGGCCCTCCAGGCTCATACAGGCTTGTGGCTCGTGTGCTCGTGGCTCGTGGCTTTTCCAAAAGAGCTTGAAAAGTATCTTCCTGTTCAACCTCGCTGTTCTTCTTTGGATACGTATTTCCAATGCGTAGAAGTAAGTATATCATATTTCTTTCTCTCGCATATTATTATTTTTTATTCTCTTTCTCTCTCTACTCTCTTTTCTATAATTACATCTAGTAATTTTGTTATAGTCCGAAAGACTACTATAACTTTATTTTATTTTACCGTTAATAAATTTTATACAATTAAAATGCGATGGAATGTTCGCGAACCGCGTAAAACCGCTACCTCAGCGAACCACGCGCGAGTTCGCCGGAAACGCGAAAATGCCAACGAAGGGATTCGACTTTGAACCTCCTTCGCTTGCACTTAGACTTGACCGCCACAAAAATCTTTCATGACCATATATGGTCATGTCGCTAGGCGATCTCCTCCAAAAAATCCCTAAAAACGAGGTGTTAAAAACCGTCCACCGCGAGTCCGCGGCGGACAGTCGTTAATTAAAAATCAATCAATAAAGAGTGCGAATCTGGGGCTAACCGCTATTCTGCGCATCAAACGCTGAAGAAGTTTGTTAACACTCGAAATCTAAAAACGAGGCGATATAAGGAAAGACGATACTAAGGAGAGAAGGCTTAAAAGAAACTGATTAGAATAAAATAAGTGAATATATTTGTAAAAAGGACAGTAATTATAATAATAAAAAACTGAAATTCAAACGGTCCTGAGGCCTTGATTGGTTATCCCGGCAACATCCCACATCTCGTACCGCACGCGGCACAACATTTTGGTGGCAGCGGTGGGATGGCGGAGATTGAGAACCATCGAAAAATCCTCCTGGACCTTTAACACCTGCAACAAAAAAAAATATAAAATTAATAAAAGTGGACGGAGCAACTGCTATATTAAAGCAGACGAACTCAAGCAGACCACTTAACATATAACGCATGAAGCCAACAAGCGATAAGGGATCACGGTCAAGCAGCTGTATCTGAAAAGGAGCATCCGCGCCCAAGGACCAACGTCGATCCACGACCTTCGCCAAGGCAACGCATCGCCGACGGACAGCGCATCACCGACGAACAACGACCCGTATCTACTAGCAGCGTCAGCAGTCGAGCGAACCGATAAGCGACCATGCGATTTACCGTACTACTACTGTAAGTCGAAATTTAATTTAAATGTCGGAACCGTTAAACCGAGTTCGATTTAATAGCCCGCGATTTTTGAGCGTGCCAGCACGATTGGCAAATAAATTAGGTCTTGTAACACCGCTCCAAGTTGCGGAAGAAGCTACTCGCGACATACGAAATAGCGTGCGAAGAAATTTAGAGAATCAATATTCGAGTTCCGAATCTTCCGAAGCGCGCGAACAAGACGATAACGATCATTTAGAACAGGACCGACAAAGCGTTAGTCGAGTTATTGTCAGGAGAAATTATTCGCCGATATCCGTTGATATTAGTCTCTTTGAGCCAAATCCCGAAAGAAGTATGGATAACGAAGTCGTCGATAGAGAAATCGAACGCTTGCGAGAGCAACAGGTCGGACAAAATGCAGCCGCGAATTATGAAGACGCCGGTCGCCCGGTTGAAAGCACTAGTAATATATTATTAGCCGAACTCGTACATAGTTTTCGAGAAATGCAAGATGAAATACGAGATTTACGCGAACAAGTGCGAAACGTACATATCAATCAAGGAAACTTTAACGAGCCACGAGCAAATATAAACGATATCCCACACGACGTGACGTACGGACGTACCGAACGCGATATTAGAAACAGATGTAACGCAGCCCCGCGCTATCTACCATTAAAAGAAGCGCGATCAATGATTCCCGAATTTGACGGATCATCGTGACAAAAATTGCAAGAATTTTTAAACGCATGTACATACGCGGTACAAAATATTAATCCCGCAGACGAAGAATCGTTAATGCAAGCAATTTTATATACTAAATTAGGTAAAGCCATGCAAGACTTCGAGACGCGAAATATACAAACGTTCGAAGATTTAAAACAACAACTTGAAACGTGCTATCAAGCGAAACAAAGCACGACTCATTTGCAAATAGAATTTAATTCCCTAAAATAAAAATCAAGCGAAACCGCACATGCATTCGGGCAACGCGTCGATATACTAGCCATGAAGTTATATGAGTCTATGATGGAAGGAGAAGAACGACCTCCTTCATTCAAACAAGCGATACAAGAAACAATTAAAAAACAAGCTTTAATAAACTTTCAAATCGGATTACGCGATGAATTAAAAATTCTCATGCGATCACAACGATATACCACGCTCCAAGAATCGATAAAAGGCGCGAGCGCGGAAGAGAAGCTTATCGGACCGTCTATCACACGAGCACCCGGCTTCTCTAATAAAAATAAATTCGACGCTAAACACGCGCGACCAACTCAAGATACAAACATAGTGTTATAAATGGAAAATCTGGTCACTACGGACGCGATTGCCGTAGCAGTAATAAATATACACTACCAAAACCGGAAAAATCTACGCGAATAAATACTGTAAATAAATTTTGCAAATATTGTAAAAAATTCGGGCACAGCCGCGACGAATGATGGAAGTTAAATGGACGATCAAAAATTAATATTAAGAGGATGCCGGACCTTCCTTTTTTATCGATAAAATAAATAGACCGAAAACTTTTTATTAGTTGCACAGAATAATAAATGCTTCTTCACGATTAAAGTACATATAAAAATAACCTCGGAAGTTCCCGGTTTTATATAAAAAAATCAAGAAAATTGCAAAATTACAGTTTTTTTATCGGCTTCTAGCGTCAAGTCGGAACAATATTTGCTTAATATAAAAGTTTTGCAGTTTATATGTGTAAAATAAGATTACTTCCTGGAAGAGATTGCATGAAGGAATATAAGTGAGCTTTCAGAAATGAGTTTAGAAGCCTAATAAAAAAGGTTTCGGTCTATTAGACTTTCGTGCATATGTGTGTGTGCGAAATCGAGGCACGTGTAAAGCAGTCCTGTAAATTAGTTGCTCGCTATAGCGACAGACGGCGTTGTAATCGGTTTGTGTGACAAGGAGAGTCGATCTCGTACCATTCTCCTCTTTCATCTTGCGTGTAATAGTATACGTCAGTATACATGTACGCGCAAACTAAAGCATTACACTCTTGCGTTTTCTTTCTCGAATTTCGCGTCATAGATACTCGCTGTCACGCAGCGGCGTAACAATCGTACGCGTAACAAGCTGCGGAAAAACAGCGTTACAACGTGTTCCGTAGAAAATATTCTGTGTAAGTTATACATATACACAATATATATATATATATATATATATATATATATATATATATATATATATATACAGGGTGGACCATTTTAACCTTTAATGAAGAATAACTCGAAAACCAAGCCCGGGAGAGAAAAATGTTTCAGACAAAAGTTGTTTGGTTTCGAGGGGGCCATAAGATGGTATCATTGGTTTGACCTTGAAGAGTTATTTGAAGGTCACATGAAGGTCACCTTCAATTTCTTAAATGGAACCTACTATTTGTCATTGCATATTCTTGTAGCTTATCTCGAGAGCTTTCCAAAACAATATAATTAAGTACCTTTTGTTAAGTACTTTTTGAGTTATGAGGCTTGAAATAATTTCTTAATTTTACATAAACCGTAAAATATCTTGTAAAATATTTATTTTTCGATTATCTTACCTTAATACTTTTATGTACAAAATAATGAGAGGAATCAATTGGTGTAAAGAAAACACATAGTTGTTTTTAAGAAAAAATATGGAATTGTTAATTGCAAATTACATATTTTTTCTTCAAAACAACTATGTGTTTTCTTTACACCAGTTGATTCCTCTCATTATTTTGTACGTAAAAGTATTAAGGTAAGATAATCGAAAAATGAATATTTTACAAGATATTTTACGGTTTATGTAAAATTAAGAAATTATTTCAAGCCTCATAACTCAAAAAGTACTTAACGAAAAGGTACTTAATTATAGTGTTTTGGAAAGCTCTCGAGATAAGCTACAAGAATATGCAATGACAAATAGTAGGTTCCATTTAAGAAATTGAAGGTGACCTTCATGTGACCTTCAAATAACTCTTCAAGGTCAAACCAATGATACCATCTTATGGCCCCCTCGAAACCAAACAACTTTTGTCTGAAACATTTTTCTCTCCCGGGCTTGGTTTTCGAGTTATTCTCCATTAAAGGTTAAAATGGTCCACCCTGTATATATATATGTGTGTGTGTGTGTGTGTGGGTGGGTGTGGGTGTGTGTATGTATGGACGTATGTATGTACAAAAGTGATGCGAGAGTTACGTGAAGAAGCGAGAAGGTAATAAGAACGAGTAAAATAACAATAAGAGCGAATGAGATAGAAATAGCACGAGCAACGAGGACTCGAACTCGAGAATCGGATCTTTCTTTCACACTATTATTTTCCTCTCGCTCGCATCTATTACTGTCTCGCTCTCGATTCTTGGGTCCGCTTATCTTTTCGAGCTGTCTATCACGATTGTCAAGTGTGACGGAGAAAGCAAGACCATGAGTAAAGGGCGAGCGAGATGACCTATCATTAAAGAGTTCCGAAGTCTCTTACAATCGGTTTCTTCACTTCCTCTATCCATTCCGAATTCATGAAAATGTAAACATCTTATAAAATAAAAATTGAAACTTTTATTTTTAATTTCATCAGTTTGAAAATAATTTTAATGAATTAATAAGATTTTTGCGATTAAAATGATATCAAACATGGCGTAAATCGGATAATTTTTAATTAGTCTAATAATACAAGTTTTATAATTATATATTTAACTAAATGCCACTTATATCGTGTTTGATATTATTTTAATCGTAACATTCTCATTATTCTATTAAAATTACTTTCAAATGAATAAAAAATGCATTTTATTTTCTGACATATATTCGTGAATATTATAAATAAAGTCTCATGTAAGAGACTTCGCAATCGGAATGTTCGACATCGGAAACTTTTTCGTTATTTATAATAATTCATAATAATTTATAATATAATAATTTACGACTTTAAATTGCCATAAAATGAAAACTAAAACTTTTATATTTTATTTGATCTTTTTTGATAAAAAGGGATTAATGAAATTTTTGCGTTTAAAATGACATCGAACACAATATAATTCGGATAACTTTTACTTATTGTTATATAAGTAAAAGAATGTATCTAATTGAAAATTATTTGAATAAAATGTTGGGTTGTTTAATGTGATTTTAGTCGTAAAAATTATATTAATTCTAAAATTATATTCAGTGAGATAAATTAAGTAATGTAAAAATTTTAGTTTCTAATACATTTTCAATGTTATCAATTGTGGTGTTCACATGACCTCTCCTGGTCTAAATATGGTCGATATAATTAATATTAAATGATCTATATATTGTGCAGTGAAACAAATTATCTTAATTTATTATACATATTAAAATAATTTATTTATTTCTTTCACATATTTAAATGTACCAGAAGATGTCATGTGAACATCACAACATTGATAACATTGAAAATGTATTAGAAACTACAATTTTTACATTACTTAATTTATCTTACTGAATATAATTTTGGAATTAATATGGTTTTTACGACTAAAATTACATTAAACAACTCAACATTTTATTCGAATAATTTTCAATTAGATACATTCTTTTACTTATATAACAATAAGTAAAAGTTATCCGAATTATATTGTGTTCGATGTCATTTTAAACGCAAAAATTTCATTAATCCCTTTTTATCAAAAAAGATCAAATAAAATATAAAAGTTTTAAGTATAAGTTTAAGTTTTAAGTTTAAGTTTTAAGTTTAAGTTTGGAAATTAAAGTCGTAAATTATTATAAATAAAAAACGAAAAAGTTCCCGATGTCGAACATTGCGAAGTCTCTGAGACTTTATTTATAATATTCACGAATATATGTCAGAAAATAAAATGCATTTTTTATTCATTTGAAAGTAATTTTAATAGAATAATGAGAATGTTGCGATTAAAATAATATCAAACACGATATAAATCGCATAAATTCAGTTAAATATATAATTATAAAACTTGTATTATCAGACTAATTAAAAATTACCCGATTTACGCCGTGTTTGATATCATTTTAATCGCAAAAATCTCATTAATTTATTAAAATTATTTTCAAACCGATGAAATTAAAAATAAAAGTTTCAATTTTTATTTTATAAGATGTTTACGTTTTCATGAATTCGGAATGAATAGCGGAGAAACCGATTGTAAGAGATTTCGGAACTCTTTGATGATAGGTCATCTCGCTCGCTCTCTACTCATGGTCTTGCTTTCTCCGTCACACTTGACAATCGTGATAGACAGCTCGAAAAGATAAGTGGACCCAAGAATCGAGAGCGAGTGAGACAGTAATAGATGCGAGCGAGACAATAATAGGAGCGAGCGAGACAGTAATAGATGCGAACGAGAGGAAAATAATAGTGTGAAAGAAAGATCCGATTCTCGAGCTCGAGTCCTCGTTGCTCGTGCTATTTCTATCTCGTTCGCTCTTATTGTTATTTCGCTCGTTCTTATTACCTCGCTTCCTCATGTAACTCTCGCATCACTTTTATACATACATACGTCCATACATACACACACTCACACTCACACCCACCCACACACACACACACACACGCACACACACATATATATACACGTACAGATTATATATTTTACCAGATGCGGTTTGCATGTGTGCTCTAGTTATTAAAAAATACTTTTTAAAAAATATTTATCCCAGAGACGATTTATTCGTGGACTGGTGGTTTTTAGAAATATTTCATACCAGATGCGGTTTGCATGTGCGCTCTGGTTATTTATTTCAGAGGCGATCTATTCGTGAGCTGATTATTAAAAAAAATTCCAGAGGCGATCTAATTCGTATGCTGGTTTAAGAAAAACCCAGAGGTGATTTAATTCTGATGCTGGCTATTCGAAAAGTATTCCAGAGGCGATTTAATTCGTGTGCTGGTTATTCAAAAAAAATCTAGAGTCGATCTAATTTGTATGTTGATTATTCAAAAAAAATTCGAGAAGCGATCTTAATTTGTGTGCTGGTTACTTTCAAAAATGTTTTACATCAGATACGATTTGCATGTGCATTCTGGAAGCGAAATTTAAACGAAATTTAATTCAGAGATCATAAAGACACTGCCTCAACTAAAAGGCATATTTGATAAGAATAAAAATCCAGATAAAATGAATCATTGAACCGATTTTTACACGTTATAAGAGGATTCTTATTTTGAAAGTGTGCTATATATTGCAATAATTCTTATATAATTGTAGTATGTCATATAGCGACAAAAGCTAACAAATTATTGGAGCAAATTATACTGATCGCTGGCGATTTTTTTTGATGACACCAAGCTTCGAATGTACGATAGCCTACCCGGCTATGTGGTGTCTATTGGTGCCTAAAAAAGAATTACTTTCATTGCCGTTGCCTACAAATAATATAATATTTGAAAAGCTTCGACTTGATAGCATATGCTGTGAAATTTATGCTGCGGCTTTCACTATACTACTATAAACTATAGCCTTAGAAGGAAATCCTTGTAAGGAAAAATATTTCAATAATGTGAAATGTACAAAGCAACATTTTTTTTTAATTATAGCAGAAAGTAAATTGCCTTTTCCAAAGTGATAAATTATTCATATATCTTACATTTATCATATCTGATCACGATATTCCAATGAATATCGTTAGAAAAAGACGCCTCAGTACAAATATCTCATTTGCATATATCGGAGAGACGAAAAAAAAATATATTATGGTTGCGTCTGGAAATGGACGATGAAATCTATTATATTATCGATATAAATCTATCATTTCGATGCTTTTGAGACAAAGAATGTATTATGAAAATATTTATATTATTTATAAATTTTACGACATTACATCAATTTGCATAAAACATTTTATATTGTTAGTTTGTGTGTTTTGATTATATCGATTTAACAAATGTCGTGCATAAATTGTAATTTGTAGATAGTTATATGCAAATATCTTTTTTATTGTATATACAGAATGTCGCAGAGTACTATACATATATAAGCGCTTGTGAGGAGCGCAGTAAATTGAAGAAACAAGTCCCATAGCATTTTACGATTTTCGCAATAATAGAAATTATAAAATAAATAAATTATATAATAATATTAAATAAAATCGAACGAATGTGTATCTACGTGTGTGTTTGTGTGTTTGTGTGAGAGAGAGAGAGAGAAGCGCTCGGCCGTTCGAGCTATCGTATGATCCAGTGTGTTTGGCATTTTGTCGGCGCGCGGCAAGGGATGAGGGACAGCGCGGCGCGGCGATGACGTTGTAACGAATGACAACGGCATGTCCCGCTGTTCTTCCCCTTGTCACGTGCCGACGAAATGCCTAACACGCTGAACCATGCAATAGCTCGAACGGCCAAGCGTTTCTCTCTCTCTCACAAACACACAAACACACACGTAGATACACATTCGTTCGATTTTATTTAATATTATTATATAATTTATTTATTTTATAATTTCTATTATTGCGAAAATCGTAAAATGCTATGGGACTTTTTTCTTCAATTTACTACGTTCCTCACAAGCGCTTATATATGTATAGTACTCTGCGACACTCTGTATATACACTAAAAAGGATATTTGCATATAACTTTCTACAAATTACAATTTATGCACATTTGTTAAATCGATATAATCAAAAGTTAACAATATAAAATGTTTTATGCAAATTGTTTGATGTAATATCGTATTCGTAAAATTTATAAGTATATAATATTTATAAATATTTTCACAATATGTTTTTATTATATATATAAAGAGACATAGCTAAATGAGAGCAATGATATTAGAATTATGTTTAATATGTACGCAATAAAGACAGATCTATGCTCTAAAATCGTTGCTTGTGCGAGACGATAGAGCAGTGAAAATGCAACATATTTTTTGTTCCAATAAACACAATTAAACACAATGTAAAGAAAAGCTTTCACATTGCTCTTTCTAAAATATGCATGTCTTTTTATTCTAGACAATACTGTCGGTAACATAACTATAAGTGTTGGTAATGTACCGACACTTTTAGTTATGTTAAAATGAGGGCACCTACCCGTCGGAGTTCGGCTGCGACTCCGGCATCCTCTCAAAAATAATAAACAAAATAATAGAAATAATTACAAAGATAATACGCGTGAAAAAAAGACTTCGCACCGACAGCGGAAAAAGAGTGCTGACTCTGCAAGCAATAGCGAAGAGGAGCAGGAAGAAACGAAGAAGCAACCGCGACCTGCCCTAGAGTATCGCGTAACACATGTTAAAAATATGTATGCACTGTGATGTCCCGACCAATAATTTTCTTCTTTTTACCATATAAGTGAATTCCTTCCTTACCTTATTGAAATTTGTGCAATTCCATTTAATTACAAAAGAGCAAGATTGAAGGAAATATCATCTTTTGTTAGCATTAGCATCATAATTACATTTATCCTTAATTATATTTTAATTAATTTTTATTATATTTTAATTAATTATTTTAAATAATTATTGTAACCAAATTTATTAGAGTTATAGTATTAATTTTATAAGGATACTTATATAAAAAGAATTATAAGTTCATCAACGAATAATGCATTGTACAAGGGAGCGATATTTAAACGCCTTTAAGATTCGAACGCTTTTATCTGTTATGGAATGTAAATCATAATTATAGATAACGACCGTTACTGGTCGTCATTCCCTCGTTATGACATCATTTGTAAATTTTCGGTTAATTAAATATTCCACTTAAGTAATATCGAAATTAGGTAATAAGAGCAAAATTCAAAATTGTACATAGCCAAATTTGGAAAAAGGAACTAAGCCTGTAATAGAATTGTAATATTATTAAGAGGATTCGTTCATACATATATTTCACACGGTGACTTGCTCTCGCTAAACATAACATCCGCATCAGCTAAACATAACATCCGCATACCAAGCTCTGGCCGATCGATATTCCAACGGACAAAGAACATGACGAAATTTGCATTATCTAATCCCCCACCAAATCGTACTAAGGAGGACCAGCGTCTACCGGCATTGTCACGGACCAGAAGTTTTTTCTCCGGCTTACAGTCAAGACGTACTCTGATTTTCGCTGATTGTCCACTGCATTATTCACTGACTTGATTGTAACTACTTATACACTTCTATTCTATACAATATAAATGTATAGTTAATTGGAAAGTTTACGAGAGATTTTACTGAGAACCACTCTTTACCGCCGAATTTTGAAATCCATTATTCATTGGAAAATTCACACTGCGGGATCTTTGAATTTCGAGCGATACTTCTGACAGATCTAGAAGGAAGGAAGAATATCAATTATTCTCCTAGTAAGTAAGGGATAATTAGAAACTAGGTGAGTTAAGATTATTTTAATCCTTTTTCTATCATATAATTATTATAATTAATGTCATTAATTTAATTTCCATTGGATTATTTAACATAATTTTAACATAATTTTACTTGATATAATTATTTTGTACGATTCATAATTATTACTATAATTTATAATTATTACTTCGATTTATAATTATTAATTATCCTATTATTTGAGTTCATTATCATTATTTGATTATTATCATTTATAAATGAAATAATTGAGTTAATAATATTTATATTAATATTAATTATTTTAATTTTATTCATTCTTTCGGCATTACTTTATGATCAATTGCGTTTTCTTATTTAATCTAATCATTTAGTTATATTATATTATTTTATTTTATCTTTTTATTCTGTTTATTCTCATTTAGAATTTAATTTTAAATTTGATAATAGATCATAATCTCCCTCATCCCCAGTAAACCCGGTGAATGCAGGGTGACTGAAAAATACGGGAGGCATTAGAATAAAATAATTAAGTTACCCATCTCGGTATTGTAGTTTTCTATTATCTTGTAAACGGGACGTAACAAATTTTGGTGGCAGCGGTGGAATGTCATTGATCTATTGTCAAATTAATATTTGTGTTTTATATTGATTTATTTTATCGTATTCTAATTATATCTTATTGTACTATATTGTCACTGTATTTTATTTGTGATTTACTCTTTCTTTGATTTACATTTTTTATTTGCAATTTTGTGAATGACTTCTTGAAATTTTAAAACAAAATGCTACTCTCAACTCGTTCTCAAACATCAACAGATGCTCAGTTAGAAATTAGACAAAAGCAGCTTGACGAACGCGAAAAATAATTGCGTGCGCAACATCAATCTTTATTACACGAACGCGAAGTAATGGAAAGGCGCGTTAATGAAGCTATCGGTACAAATTCTTTAATGCAAATGCTTTCTCAAATACAAACCGAACTTTCACAACTACGAAAATTACCGGAACAAATTTGCAACGATGCACCCCCGAATGCATCGTTTCCCGGCGAACACCGGCCGGAAGCTGCCGCCCGACGAACATCGGTCGGGCATTGGCAGAAGCGCTGTGCGCCCATTTTTAATAACTTAGAAAACATACGGGTAGGAATAACCGATTATCGGAACACTGCCGTCGGGAGCCGTTACCGGAGGTTGAAAACCCGCGTTCGGCACCCCGAACTCCCCCGGGCGGATCCGAACCGTTCCGATTTTTACCGCCGCTCGGTGGGGGTAATTACCGAATACGCCGGCGCGGGTAATTAGCCGAGTATAAAACGGGCTCTCGACGGCACATCCACACAGATCCTTCCGATCCTTCTCAGCAAGCCAAGCTAGTCAGAAGGCCAGCAAAGCAAACGAGAAATCCTAGCGAAATCCGAAAGCCAGAAGGTAGTGTGAACGCTGCCTCTACCGATTGATATCGGTGCTTGAGGGATCGCCTTCAAATCGAGATCCGAATATCAGGCGTCGCGCCTATCCCGGGGTGGAACCGCCTCCGACGCTTGTTAGCGTCGCGACGCCCTCCGGAAACCCTACATCCATCGGAGAGAATAATTAGAAGTTAAATAACCGCACCGACGGGATTTAAAGCGCCGAATAGCTGAGCGATAAACACCGCGACAAAGAAACGCGACAAAAACGCGCCCGACGAGTCGCAAGAACGCGATAGCGCGCCGTATCGGGAATCCGGCAAGTGCATCGCGCACACACACGCACGCCTTGTATTATACATACACACGCACGCATTGCATTATACACACACGCACATATTGTATTATACACACACACACATTGTATTACACACACACACACACACACACACACACACACGCATTCAAC
This sequence comes from Camponotus vicinus, assembly GCF_025532165.1. Lineage (NCBI taxonomy): Eukaryota > Metazoa > Arthropoda > Insecta > Hymenoptera > Formicidae > Camponotus > Camponotus vicinus. Next base: position 17,409,574 of record NW_028141978.1, on the reverse strand, counting down.
CACTTACACGTGTACACCACCACCCAGAGTTAAATAAATACATTTCATTATACACATATACACAACTCATTATTCCGCCGCTACCTGGATCCGACGGCTATCCGTAAATAAAGTAAATTACGCGAGATACAGGAAAAACCGCGCGTTACATTGGCGCCCGAACAGGGACCGTTTATTAGAGAAATCACTCCGCGATGTGTGTGGGATGCGTGCAGGGACGCGTGCAGAAAATGAAAGGGTGGATTTATACCCTACCGAAGGCCCAGTTGGCGGCCATTCTGCGAACTTACGATCTCGATGACTCCGGTCTGCTGGACGAACTCCGCCGCCGGATGAGCAATTTCGTCGACGAGAATCCGGACGAGTTTGACGCGCCGGGAGGGGAAGCCAGTGCGGGGCCGGCTCCGTGCATTACAGTGACCACGCCTAACCATCACGAACATAGCGTGGTCAACCCTGCGGAAGCTCCTTCCGCGGACGCGAAGATGATCAACCAGATCCGGAAATGGGGTTGTCACTTCGACGGTCGGGATCCTGCCGCGTTTTTGGAACGGCTCCGGGAGCTCAGGGAAGGATATGGGGTCTCGGGGCTCCAGATGTTGAAAGGGTTGCCCGAGATGCTGAAAGGGGACACGCTGTTATGGTACCGTAACCATCGCGAGGATTGGCGGACGTGGAATGATTTCGAACGGGCGTTTCACGTACAATTTTTTCCAAGGCGATACGCGGCCTCGTTGCGCTAGGAAATCATGGGTCGTCATCAGGCGAGCGGCGAAGAGTTTACACACTACTCCACGGTGATGATGACATTGATGCGCCGAGCCGGAGGGTTTCCGCGCGAAGAGCAGCTCGAATTGATTTATGAAAACACGCATAAGGAGTACAAGACGTACGTACGCGTGGACGATGTTCGGAGCATCGCCGAGTTGCAGTCCCGAGCGAAGAAATTCGAGGACATAGAACGGGAGAAGCGGGAAATTAAAAAGCGCGAGAAACCGACTCCAACTGTCGCCGCCACCTATAACAAGAACGAGTATTGCTGGCGCTGCAAGCAGCGGAGGCACATGCGGGCCCAATGCCGACGCCCCGCCGTGAAGTTCTGCTCCTAGTGCGGCAAGGACGGCGTGTTGACCTTCGAGTGTCATCCGCGTCCGGGAAACGCGTTGGGGGCAGGGCTCTCCGCGGTCGCGACCCCCGCCCCAGACCCCGAATAAGATTTCTTCCCCGGCCACACATTTCCGTAACAATCAAGGGACGACGGTTCGACGCCCTGATCGATTCGGGGTCGGAAGTATCCCTCGTGAATCGACACACCATGAACGTACTCCGACGGGAAGTGATGGTAGAACAACCGGGGGGGGGGGGGACAAATTCTGCTGGTGGACGGAACGCCGGCGGACGTCCCTAGAACCGTGACCGTTCCCCTCCGCGTACGGGAAAAGCGGGTCACGCACACCTTCACAATCGTGCCTGATATGGAGAGCGATCTCCTCCTCGGGACAGACATGCAGGCAAAACTAGGGCTGGGGGTGCCCCCGCCGCCTTTGTCCGTTATTCCTGACGGAAGCCGGTGCTGGGCCACGAGGGGGCTGGTCAACCAGACACCAAGGGAACGCCAGGCGCTCCAAGAATTCTTAGACCGCGAGTTCGAAAAGTTCAAGGGGGTCAGCGGATCTACCGGGAAGACTCAGCATCACATTCGTCTAAAAGATCCGACCCCTATCAAACAGCGGTACCGACCACGGAATCCGGCCATGCAGGCCGTGATTGACCGGGAGGTGGAGGAGATGCTGGGACAAGGCATCATCAAACCCTCTGATAGCCCGTGGAGCTCCCCGATAGTGGTGGTCCGAAAGAAAGGTGGCAGGCACCGATTCTGTATAGACTTCCACCGCGTGAATGACGTCACCCACCGCGACGCGTATCCGCTACCCCAGGTGACCGCCACCTTGGATAAACTAAGGGGGGCTCGCTACTTAACAACGCTCGATCTGAGAAACGAGTACTGGCAGGTGCCGCTCACACCCGAAACCAGGCCGGTGACCGCATTCACGGTACCCGGAAAAGGGCTTTTCCAGTTCCGGGTCATGCCGTTCGGGCTGCACTCGGCACCCGCCACCTTTCAACGGCTCCTAGATACCGTCCTCGGTCCAGAACTCGAGTCGCACGTCTTCGTGTATTTAGACGACATAATCATTATTAGCCGAACGTTTTCGGAACACCTCGAGCTGCTCGCCGAAACTTTCCGTCGACTCCGAGAAGCGCATCTCCGACTGAACCCGGAAAAGTGTAAATTCTGCGACGATCAATTGAAGTACCTTTTTTTTCGATGGAAAAATCCTTTATGGATACCCGCACTCCCCGGGGAGGGAGGGCGGGTTATGTCGGACTCCCGGTCATGTGGTGCAAGGACCGGTATACCGACTAAAACTCCACCGGATGCCTACTCGGGTGCTGAGGGGAGGGCCTGGGACGCCAGAGGCATTACTTCCAGACACCCTCCCCCCACCCATCCGACCTAATCTTGTGTGTGGGCCCCCGGCATAATTAAAACGTCTTGGGGCCCACACACGCCGCCTATGTGGCGGCGCCATCCTATTTACGGCGCGGAGGGGCATCTTTTCCACGCCGCGCCCCCTCGGGTTTTCCGGGGGGCGGGGTCGGGGCTCGAGTCTTCCGCTCGAGCTCCGGCCCCCCGAGCCCAGAGCGGGCCTCCTTCCCCCCCCAAACAATGAGATGGGGAATCGGGCACACGCTCCGGGCTCTATCTGTTGTCCCTCCAGGGGGACGCGCTCCTTCCCTACCCCACATGGGGATCAGGATTCGGCAAACGCCCCTGGAGGGCTCCTTTTCCTATCTATGGGTGCCGCCCCGGGGAGCCCAGCGCCTCTCCGTGACGGCATCCCCCCTCTCCCCTCGGCAGGGGGCGAGAGGGTCGATTCATCGACCCCCCCCCGGTCGAGGTCATCCTCCCCCAATGCGGGGAGGGTGATGGGGGCTATTGTGCCTCCTCCTTCGTGGGGGTAGACCCCTGTCCGGAGGAGGCATGTTGCCCCCGTCTCTAGGCGGGTTTGGGGAGGCGCCACGGCGACGTCCTTCGCCACGCCTCTCCCTCTCCGCGTCCTGCTTCTGCAGCATAACTTTGCCGCAGAAGGAGGACACAGCCTTCCACGCCTCTTCGCTCCCGACTATCGCCGCTATTACGGCCGGGAGGGAGAGGTTCGCCCCAACCGCAGTCACCAAGTTTGCACGCTCGGCCGCCCACGCTGGACAAGATTCCAGCGTGTGCTGCGCCGAGTCGTGTGGGTGGCCGCAGTGGTGGCACTCCGCGGTGCGCTTTTTACCGATCCTGCACAGGTACTCACCGAAACACCCGTGTCCGGTGAGCACCTGCGTCATCCGGTAGGTGATACCCTCTCGTTTGACCTTTTCTATCCATTCGGGTAGAAAGGGTCGTATGGCCTCGACGGTCCTTTTCCCCGCGATGTGCGGGTCCTCGAGTGACCTCTGCCACTCGAGGACCATGGACCGTCGAGCCTGGTCCTTAATTACGCGACGGATCCCGCCGGTGATTTCCGCCCCGTTATCCCGGATCCCGCGGACCCTCCTGTACATGTTACTGTACATTCGGGCCGCGAGATCAAGCGGGGGCATCCCGGTCAGGACCGTCGCCGCCGCGTGGCTTATCGTCCGGTAGCCTCTGGCCGCCCTGATGGCCATCCGCCGCTGGAGTCTCGCGTAGCAGGTCTCTCAGCCGGCGGGTGGCCGCTACGTCGTCGGCCCACACAGGGGCCCCGTACAAGGCCACCGAACTCACCACCGCGGCGTATACTCGGCGAACCCTTCCGCCCGGTCCTCCGAGATTCGGGAGCAGCCGGCATAAGGCCATTGCCACTCCTTCTACTCTCGGGGCCAGACAGCGAAAGTATTCGCCGAAGGACCAGGTCGCGTCCAGTTGGAGTCCAAGATATTTAATCTTCCCCCAACCTGGACGCGAGCCTCACCTACCCGGATGAGAGTTGGAGGCGGCGGACCAGTCCTCGCGCCGCGGAAGACCACGGCCTCGGTTTTTCTGGCCGCCACCTTCAACCCCAGGATCCCTATCGAGCGCAACACACTCTCCAGGGCGATCTCCGCTCCACAGGTCTGTCCCCCAGCAAGCACTAATGTGTCGTCGGCGTAACAGACGACACTGCTGCCGGGGGGGGAGGGCTGTTCGGAGGACGTGGTCGTAGGCGAGGTTTCACAACAATGGGCCCAATACCGAGCCCTGTGGAACCCCGCACTCCACACTCCTCTCGCGCACCGTCCCGGTCTGTAAAGGCCAGGACTCTCCTTAAAATAGTCGCGGACCACTGCGGTGAGATACCGGGGTACACCGTGGTGCTCGAACGCCCCCAGTATCCACCGCCATGGCAGGGTGTTGAAGGCGTTCGTTATGTCAACGACACCGCCATCAACATCCCGCCATCCTCCACTTCGGCCTCCACAGCGGACCTGACACGAAGTATGGCGTCTACCGTGGACCGCCCGCTGCGGAAGCCGTATTGGTCCCGACTAAGGTCGGGACCGGTCCGGGACAAATGCCGGACGAGGCGGTTAACTATGATCCTCTCTAGGATCTTTCCCGCCTCGTCGAGCAGACAGATGAGCCAAGGGTTGGTCCCTCGGTTTGCCCTCTTTTGGAATGAGGACCAAGTTGGCCCTCTTCCACTCTGTGCGGAAGCGACCTTCTTCGAGGCACCTGTTGTAGAGGCGCCTCATGTAACCTCCTATCTCTTTGAAGGCCAGGGCCCACACTTTGCCGTGGACGCCGTCGGGACCGGGAGCCTTCCCAGTCTTGATCTTTCCGACGGCGTTCTTCATCTCACCCTGGGTGACCCCCAGTTCTTCCTCGTTCCATTCCCGCCCCGTTTCGTCTTCCGGGGCGGGGGCAGGTGCGGCTCCCCCTCCGGCTGGGAAGAGGGTCGCCACAACCTGCTGGACGAATTGGGGGTCCAAGACTTCCGTGGAGGGGGGCGCCCCTCCATTCAGCTTTCTCATCACAATGCTGTAGGGGCGACCCCACGGATCCTGATCCAGGGTGAGAAGTAACTCCTTCCAGGCCCTGGCCTTCGCGGTTTTAATAGCCGCCCTAAGCTCTTGCTTAGCGGCGTTGTACGCCTCGAGCGTCTCCTCGAGTCTCGCGGCCCTATCACGACTATTACGGGCCCTCCTGGCCCTGTCGTAAAGCCTTCTCTGGTGGACAGAGGAGCGCCTGAGTTCGGCGATCTCCACTGTCCACCAGTATGCTGCCTTCCTGGGAGAGGGGCGGATCCGGGGCATTGATGCGTCACACGCTTGCATGACTCCCGGATCCAACGTACCTCCTCTACGAGGGGCAACGTACCTCCTCTACCCATCTCTGTTCTCTTTCCCACAGGGTCGCGAGAATCAAGGAGAAGAGGGCGTCCTCCTCCAGCTTCTTCAGGGCACATCGCCGCGCTCTGCTCTTCGCTTCGCGGCGGCGGGTGAGCACCTCTCTGGAGACTGGGGCGGATATCATCTCTATATAGGGTGATTCAAAATAACCCCAGTGTCCTTGAAATGACACATTCTTGAATCAATTCTAAGACGATTTTTCCTTTGGCAAAATTTCGTCCGAAGCTTAGTTTTTGAATTATTAAAGGAAGTAGTTAACGTACGACGGGTCGGATACAAAAGGCAGGCAAGGGTGGCGCGATTCACCGTCAGACGCGGGTGCTTACGCGGAGCGCCTGCTGCGATCAGCTGGTCGCTATACACATACAGACACACATGCGTGCGTGCGTGCGTGCGTGCGTGCGTGCGTGCGTGCATGTGTGTGTGGTGTATTTATGCACGCGTATCCACACATGCACCGTACTCTCTCTCTTTCTCTCTCTCTACCTCTTTTTCTCTCACTCTCTCACTCACTCTCTCACTCACTCACTCACTTATTCTTACCTTAATAATGAGATTCTTCATACTGCTGATAAATAGCAATGCCCAGTGTTGCACGATAATAATCGTCGTCGACGAGACGTCGTTTCTTCAACACGCAATCTGACACATCGTCAAATAAGCGAAGTTTTTTCTTTCATCACTTTCGACACTTTTACAAATTTACTCGCGCACTTAATCACTCACGATTGATAAAAGGACGAATTTACCAACGGTTACGGTACGAATTTAATAAACGGTTAACGCATTTAATTATTAATTACACACTCGATTAAAGAAACGTATTAACAGAACGCGATACTCGATGCAAAGCGCGCGACGCGACGACCGACGACAAGCAGGTCAGGTTAGTACTAGCGCGTAATGCTACACGTTTATGTTTGGCAGCGCTAGAGGCGCTAGTACTAACCTGACCTGGCTAATTAATGATTGATTTCATATTTAGTTTTGAATTTTTTTTAGGAAAAATATATATTTTTTGAGAGAAAATTTTTATTATAAATTATTTTTAGGGATATTTTTTTATAAACGTTTTGTTGCATATAAGGTGGAATATTTTTTATGTACTTGGCGTATTTTTTTACCTTTGTAAGGTTTTTTTTGGAGGGATTTCACATCTTTTTGTAACATTTACATATATTTTTTGAGAGATAAATTATTTTTAGGGATATTTTTTTATAATTGTATTATTCTTTATTATAAAATAAAATTTTGTTTTACGTATGAAGAATCAAAGAAAGTTTTTAGAAGTTCAGATGTAATTGAACGATAAGACATATTGCAATTCTGTCATTGTATTAGATCTTAAACAAAATTGAAATTTAGCCATTGCTAGGTCTATAAGAGAAAAAAAGAAGTTAAAAATTCGAAAACAAACAGGTGTATGTAATAAGTAAATAATAATAATAATATAATTAAAGTAAAAGTTTCCATAAAAGTTTCATATAAGTTTGTTGCGTATCGTAATAAATATTATTTTATAAGGCAGCATCAACATACAGTGGGTGTAAAAAGTATTCACACACTAGGAATTTTCACAAAAAATGGTTTATTTCTGGGTAACAATAAATGATAAACAAATAATTATTTGTTTATATTATAAATTCTTCTTTTCTTAACATTTACAAAAAAACTCATAAATTATAACATTTTATATTTCAAAACAATAAAATAACAAAATATAACGATTTTCGGAAGTACAAAAAGTATTCGTACACTCTAATTGTTGAATAATAGGAACAAAATTAATACTTTGTCGGGTATCCTTTGGAGTCGATCACTGCCTGCAGTCTTCTTGGCATCGAACAAGATTTTTTGTAATGGCAGGTGAAATTCCATCCCATTCTTGTTATAAAATTTTAATAAACTCTGCACGATTCGATGCTTGTCTTTTTCTCACTGCATTTTCAAGAATACTCCACAAATGTTCAATGAGATTCAAGTCCGGTGATTGTGGGAGAGTATGTAATTGTTGGGGTATATTATATAACAGCTAATTTTTGGTATTATAGGCTGTATGCTTCGGGTCGTTGTCCTGTTAAAAGATGAATTTATTTTCGAGTACAAGTTTTTCCGCACTGACGGCTAGATTATTTTTCAAAATGTCAATATACATTTTGTGATTCATTGTACCTTCAATAAAATGTAATTTTCCAATCCCTCCAGTACTCATATAGCCCCACACCATCACTGAACCACCGCCGTATTTCACAGTGAGTAACAAATTATTCGGATTTAATTCACAATTTTTTTTTCGCCACACTGTGCCTTCCATTCGAACCAAAAATATTAAATTTACTCTCATCTGAGAATATGACTTTATTTCAAAAATCACTATCCTTATTGACGTATTTTTTCGAATTGAAGTCGTTTTTTCCGATTAGTTTCGTTAACCCAAAATTTCTTTCTTATTATTCGACCGTGATAACCGTTCTTGCGCAACATATTCCGAACAGTACTGATTAAAACATGTATATCTCGTTTTTCCATTGTAGTCACAACCGTCGGAGCCGAAATTTTGGGATCTTTTTTGATAAGACGCACGATAAATCTTTCATCGGTCTTTGAAAGAACGTATGGTCGACCACTTCCTACACAGAAGAAAATATCTAATGGATATCCACTGGATATCTACATATCCATTTAATGTCCATATCCACTATGGATAACCAATAGATATCTAAAAGATGTCTAAAATGTATATATCTCCTGAATAACCAATGATGATATCCATTGAATATCCATATAAAATCCCTATATCCATATCTACTGAAAATCTATGGAAGATATCCACTGGACATCCATATAAAATCCACATACCCATATCTACTGAAAATCTACCAAAGATATCCATTGAACATCCATATATTGTCCACATATCCATGTCCACTGAACATCTACCAAGGATATCCATTAGACATCCATATAATGTCTACATATCTATGTCCACTGAAAATCTATCAAGGATATCCATTGGACATCCATATAAAATCCACATATCCATATCTACTGAAAATCTACCAAAGATATCCATTGAACATCCATATATTGTCCACATATCCATGTCCACTGAACATCTATCAAGGATATCCATTAAACATCCATATAATGTCTATATATCCATGTCCACTGAAAATCTATCAAGGATATCCATTGGAAATCCATATAAAATCCACATATCCATATCTACTGAAAATCTACCAAAGATATCCAATGGATATTCATATACTTCCACGAGCTTCACGCCTCGCCGCTAGGTGGCGAAAAGGAAAAGGCCTAACCCGAAAGTGGGATCCATCTAAGACAGTATATAAGGCCGCAGCACAGGTCCCACGAGTCACGGCTTATCGGTCAAAGAGCGCAGACTATTATAGCCGCATGTCCTCTAGCTTTTGCGAGGAGCTCCAGAGCTCCATATAATTAACCGCAGACAGTTAATTTTTTTAAAATTCCGTTATATATGGTATCTATATACAGAACATTAAATCAATATCCATTCAAAAATAAATATCAATATATACGTAATAAATGTATCTATATATAATAAATATCTACTGAATATTGTATAGATATTTACAGGATATTGGTTTACATATCCTGTAGATATTTATGGAACATTGAATAAATATTCACGCAGAAATCTGATGAATATCCAGTATACATGCAATGGATATCTACAGAAATATCCATTAAATATTGTATGAATATCTAATGGATATTTATGTAAATATCCTATGGATATTTATGAGATCTCGAATGGCGGACATCTGGATATCTAAAGTACGTCTAATAAATGTTTCCTATATATTCGTGGATATTCCTAATGCTCATTGAGAATATCTAATAGATATCTAATAGATATTATTTTCTGTGTGGGTTCTGAGCGCATTTTTACGGTTTTCTGTGTACAAAATCGATCAATAATAAATTGAATCGTTGAGCGAGCTCGACCAACAATCTTCGAAATTTGCGCGAGACTTTTACATTGATTGTGCAGCCTAATAATAATTTTTCTTTCTTTCTCGCTTCCTTTTCGACCCATTTTTACAAAACAGAGAACAACAACTGAATAAAACTATGAAATTTTACGTCAATACATAAGGGGGAGGTCAATAAAAAATGTAAACAAACATACAAACTATGTTCCCTACCTAAGATCAGTTGTTGTCATTGATATCATAGTGTACGGATACTTTTTGTATTTTCGAAAATCGTTATATTTTATTTTATTGTTTTGAAATATAAAATGTTATAATTTATGAGTTTTTTTTTTAAATGTTATTAAGAAAAGAAGAATTTATAATATAAACAAATAATTATTTGTTTATTATTTATTGTTATACAGAAATAATCCATTTTTTGTGAAAATTCCTAGTACGAATATTTTTTACACCCACTGTATATAGTCCATCCTCCCACAACTTAAAATATATTTCCAGTTTTACAAATATGATGTTACTCTTTTCCTACTTCCATGCAACATCTAAACCTTATTCCTACAAGTAATCTATTCATACAAGTTATGGTTACTCAGAAAAAGATTATCTATGTACATAATTATATATAATTATATATAATTATATATATATAAGTATGTATATCTGTAACTCTATAGTTCTATAGTACATAATTATATACATATATATACATATGTATGTGTGTGTGTGTGTGTGTGCGTAGAAATTTACATATTTGACTGCGCAACCATAATTATAGTTACATAGACATTTATTACATTTGCCTGCATAGACACAAATATAGTTACGCAGAAATATTCTCTACATGTATAATTATATATATATATATATATATATATATATATATATTGTTACGTCCGTGTTACGTCCCTGGTTCAATTAGCGGTCGAGTCAGCTTTGGAAAGCAAGGAAGATCTCGTTGTCAAGAAGAATATTGATTTGTCGAATGACAGTCGAGTCTGGTGCCAGCTGTCAAGCTGAGCGGACGCGTCTCGTTTTCTTATGTTACCATTATCGTTATATCTGTTATATTCTGTGTTGTGTTCATTAAAGTTCCTGTGTTCTTGTTACAAATACGAGTTCTCATTTACGAGTGCGCGAGCGCGAGCGAGAACGCGGGTGCCGATCCTTGTGTCGCGCGCGATCGATAAATATCGTTCCGCGGACGCAACATTTTGGGGGCTCGTCCGGGATCAACCGGACTGTGATTTTGTTGACGCTCAGTGCTGTGACGAGGATTTATTCTGTGTGGGAAATGGCGACGACGGAACTGCAAGATCTGGCGGCGGGCCCCTCAACCAGGAAGAGGGTCCGGGCGGCGACTCCGCTTCCGGCTGCGGCTCCAGGACTGACGACGGAGTCGGCCACGCTTCAGGCGGCGATGAGAGAGTTGCAGCAGATGCGCGGAGAGCGGCTGCATGAGCGGGACGAATTTGAGGCCCGGCTTCGCCAGCGAGATGAGATGCTCCGCGTCATGGAGGAGAGACTTCGGCTTCTTTCAAATACACAGCTAAGTCCCCCCGATAATAGAGCGCGAAATGCAGATTCAAATTTTTCCGAACTCGGTTTTAAGCTTAAACCCGACAATTACGACGGAGGTGCTCCCTTGCGCGAATTTTTCACTCAATTCGAGCTGATAGCGCGGGCTAACGGATGGAACAATTCCCATAAGACAGTAGCTCTCGCGGCTTGTTTAAGGGATAAAGCGCGTTCGGTTTTGGATGGAATATTAGAAATCGAGAGTTTAAAATTCGAAGATCTAAAGTCGAAATTAGAATTACGATTTGGGGAGGGACATTTGGCTCAGACTTATTATTCTCAGTTCACCAACAGAAAACAGAAAATTTCGGAAGATTTAGTTACTTTGGGCGCGGATTTGGAGATGCTTTCGCGTTTAGCTTATCCCGAATGTTCTCATGAGGTGAGGGATAAAATTGCTTGTGCGCAATTTATAGCCGCGTTATCGGACGGATTTTTCAGGAGGACTTTACAATTGGAAAACGTTACTTCCTTAAAGATTGCGGTAGAAAGGGCGATGGCTGTAAAAGTCATCCAAGAAAATAGTTTTCCGAAAACTAAATTTAATCAAAATGATAACAAAAATAAGTATCATAAATTTAATAAATTTGATAAATTCAATAAACAAAAGAATGGGGAGGATAAGACAAATGAAAGAGAAAGCGATAAAAGGAAATTTGGAAATAATAGGGACTATAAGAATAATAAATTTCAAAGAAATAAATTAAATTCTAAGAAAGAATGCAGTTGGCAGTGCGGCGCTGAGGGGCACTTCCGGTCAGAATGTCCGTCTTTAACGGAAAACAAGGGTTAGTCGAGCTTTTCGGGGCAGGTTCGACTGAAACGGTTGATGCCCCGAAAATATTTAATCACTGTTTTAGAATAAATAAAATTAAGAAAAATTCTTTTAGTTATAAGGGAAATATTGATGGTAAAGTCTGTCTGTTCAAAATTGATACGGGCTCCGATGTTTCGGTTGTTAATGAGAAATTGGTTAGAGGGTCGAAACGGCGTTATGAAATGAAAAATTGTTTTCTTAAATATCCGACTGGGGAGACAATTCCGGTCAAATATAAAGTTATTGTCGGGATAGAGTTAGGGAAGTATTCTTTGGATATTCCGATGTTGGTCGCGAGCATTTCGGATGATTGCATATTAGGGGCCGATTTTCTTGAAAAAATAAAATTAGAAAAGATCTTTGAGTCGGAATTTGGAAGTTCTGGGATAGAAAGTGACAATGAGATTTCTTGTTCACGAATTATGAGGGAGGAAATGCCTTATTTCTTGCAGTCGTTTTTCGAAGAAAATTCTAAAAATCTAACTTCTTCTGAGAAAGATATTTTTGCTGATTTCTTAATGGAATTTCGGGATGTGTTTTCAGAAAATTTAATTGCAGGTAATTGTGAAGTCCTGAGGCATTCTATTAATGTAAAGGATTCCAAACCTATTAAACAAGCTCCCCGGAGAATTCCGCTGCATCTTAGGAAAGAGGTGGAACACATTATTGAGGAGATGAAATTACAGGGAGTGATTGAGGAATCTCGAAGTCCATGGGTTTCCCCTGTAGTTTTGAGGTAAAGAAGAAAGATGGTTCACTTAGATTCTGCGTAGATTATAGAAGACTGAATGCAGTTACGGTTAAAGATTCATACCCTTTGCCCCGAATCGAAGATATTTTGGATCAGCTTTCAGGGAATTCATGGTTCTCCACTCTAGATTTAAAAAGTGGATATTGGCAGGTGAAGGTTAACTCTGAAGATAAGGAGAAGACGGCATTTTCCATAGGTAATGGATTGTGGCAGTTTAGAGTCATGCCGTTTGGCCTTTGTAATGCCCCAGCAACTTTTGAGCGTTTAATGGAAAGAGTTCTGCGAGATGTTTTATCAAAAATTTGTTTGGTTTACCTTGACGATGTTATTGTTTTCAGTAAAACGTTTGAAGAAATGATGGTCAACCTTAGGGAGGTTTTTCTTCGTTTGCGTACGGCAGGCTTAAAAATTAATCCCCAAAAATGTTCCCTTTTTGGTAGGGCAGTGAAATATCTGGGTCATGTTGTCTCCGAACAGGGCATCACTACAGATCCTGAGAAGATCTCTGCCGTGGAAAATTGGCCTGTTCCCCAGAATAGAAAGCAGCTTCGAAGTTTCTTGGGATTTTGTTCCTATTACAGGAAATTTATTAAAGGTTTCTCCTTGATAGCCAAACCTTTGTTTACACTTACGGAGCATCAGGTAAAATTTGAATGGTCTTCTTCCTGTCAAAAGGCATTCCAGGAATTAAAACAAAAATTAATTTCTTCGCCTGTTTTATCCTTTCCCGTGGAGCAGGGACAATTCATTTTGGACACGGATGCTTCGAATCACGGTGTTGGAGCAGTTTTGTCACAGGTTCAGAATGGCACGGAAAAGGTTATCGCTTACTTCAGTCGAGTCTTGAGCAAAACAGAAAGGAATTATTGTGTCACGCGTCGGGAGTTATTAGCTATTGTGGCTTCATTAAAATCTTTCCACCATTATTTGTATGGAAGAAAATTTAAAATTCGGACGGATCATATTTCTCTTAAATGATTGATGTCCTTCAAGGATTTTGAGGGACAATTGGCCCGATGGTTGGAGAGATTACAACAGTATGAATTTGAGATTGTCCATCGAAAAGGTCATCTACATCAGAATGCTGATGGGTTATCAAGACGCCCTTGTTTCGAAGTTGGTTGTGCTTATTGTGCTAAGATAGAATTTAAGGAAAGCTCTGTTGCTCGGATAATTCTGGGGGAAAACAATTTTGAAGAATGGCGTAATCGGCAAATAGAGGACTCGGTTATTTCAATGTTTTTACGAGGGAAGGAGTTAGGAAGTCGTCCCTGTTGGCAAGAGGTTAAACAGGATCTTTCTGCGAAAATTTATTGGACTTACTGGGATGCATTAATTTTAAAGGAGGGGGTCTTATTTAAAAAATGGGAATCTCCTAATTTGAAGTCTGAAGTTTTTCAGATAATTGTTCCCAAAGATTTTGTCAGTCAAATAATGGAAGAAGCCCATGATTCCGCGTCTGGTGGCCATTTTGGAGTCAACAAAACATTGGAGAGGATTCGAAAACGTTTTTATTGGGCTACATGCAAGCAGGATGTGGAAGATTGGTGTCGTTCCTGCAGGATTTGTGTAGCGAAGAAAGGTCCCCCAGGAAAGGGGAAATCTCCTTTACAAGTTTATAATTCAAGTTTTCCGTTTGATAGAGTTCAGATGGATATACTTGGTCCTCTTCCGACTACCACAGCTGGGAATCGATATTTATTAGTGGTTATTGATTGTTACACCAAATGGGTTGAGGCTTTCCCGTTGAAAAACATCAAAGCAAATACGGTAGCGGACGTATTTGTGAAGCAAGTTATTTCTCGTCATGGAGTTCCTTTAGAGATTCACACAGATCAGGGAAAGAATTTTATATCGAAAATTTTTCAGGGGATAACACGTCTTTTAGGAATTCGTAAGACTAGAACAACTCCCCTACATCCTCAATCAGATGGTCAGGTTGAGCGTCATCATCAGACAGTTCTAAATTATTTAGCTAAATTTATTTCGGAAGACCAAAAGGATTGGGATAATTGGATACCCATGTATTTATTGGCTTATCGTTCTTCAAAACACGAGGCTACCGGAGCCTCCCCTGCGGAATTATATTTCGCACGAGATCTAAGATTGCCACTGGATTTATTGCGTGGAAATCCTCCGGAGAGGGGGGAGGAAGATGATTCTTCTGAAGGATATGTGCAAAAATTGAGGAGGAAATTAAGTAATATTCACAATAGTGCTAGGCAGCGTTTAAATCTTCAGTCCCTTCGTTCCAAAGTTCGATATGATCAAAGGGTTAGGAAGGTTAATTTTAATATTTCCCAGAAAGTTTGGTTTTATAATCCTCGAAGAATAAGGGGAAAATCTCCCAAGTTGCAGAGTAGTTGGGAGGGACCCTATAGGATTATTAAAAAGCTTAGTGACGTTGTTTATGGAATTAGGAAATCGAATAGGCATAAATGTAAAGTAGTTCATTCTGATAGGTTGGCCCCTTTTCACGAACGACGAAGTTTGAATTAGGAGAATAATTCGGAGCCTACCTTTCTTTTTTTTAAAAGAAAGAGAAGTTATTTAAATATTTTGTCCGGAGTTTAGCTGTAAAATATTTTTCAGGAAAGTTCCATTTGACAACGACAAAATAAGAAAGAAAAAGGAAGGAGAGAAGAAGTCAAAAGGGAAAATGGAATTATTTGAACTTTAAAGGACGAAGACTGCCTCGCCCACGGTTTTTGAGCCGTGGTTTTCCCGCGGGACGGAGGGCAAATGCCGAGGCAGAGGCTTGAGAAGTTCTCTTTGGAGAACGAAGGGTCCACGGAAGGTCACCCCTCTCTTGCCTGAAGATATGAAACTACGAAATTCCTGGAATCATTTGTGTCGTTTGGGCCCAAGAGGATGTACAGTTCGGTAACCTGAACAGCAGTTCAGGGAGAACATGGAGACACATCGGGAACTTTAATTCGACCAGATTCCTGGAGAAACTTGCCATTTCGTGATTGTCGGGACGACAATCTTTCGAAGAGGGGAGCAAGTGTTAAAGCAAGGAAGATCTCGTTGTCAAGAAGAATATTGATTTGTCGAATGACAGTCGAGTCTGGTGCCAGCTGTCAAGTTGAGCGGACGCGTCTCGTTTTCTCGTGTTACCATTATCGTTATATCTGTTATATTCTGTGTTGTGTTCATTAAAGTTCCTGTGTTCTTGTTACAAATACGAGTTCTCATTTACGAGTGCGCGAGCGCGAGCGAGAACGCGGGTGCCGATCCTTGTGTCGCGCGCGATCGATAAATATCGTTCCGCGGACGCAACAATATATATATATATATATATATATATATATTGTGACCGTTTATTTTTTTTGTTTATATTGGGCTGATAATTGTGGTCGGTGATTTTAGCCCACGGCACACCTTCGGCGCGATTTCTCTTCAAAACTTCAACTCTAAATTTGCATGGGCGCCAGGTGCGGGAATACGCACCGCTCTAATAAAGTCTTTTGACGGTATCCGACACTTAAAAGAAAGCGAAAGAATCTCAAAGTTATCGCGACGGACACTCGGCTAGCTCCGTATCAAAATTGGTAGAGGGGCGGTCCGTTTAATTCTTAATTAATTAGGGAGGATCGAGAATGCAAGGTCGCTGAAAATAATACAAATTATTAAAATGACAAAACCAGAAGTATATTTGACATGGATAATTAAGAACATTAATGTTTGATAGCAGACCGGCGCGGGCGGTTGAAGAAGAGAAATTATACAATTGGTTTTATTTTATCACCGGCAGCAACGGGCCGGTGTGCGGGCACGAGCATCGCGGTATCACGCGCCAAGCGTTGACAAAAAGCGTTGAGGGAGTTTTTGGAATTCCGCGCTATGCGAGGCTTGTCAGAGTCTCGACAGCTAGGAATTTAAACAAATTTTTAATAATGATTACCGCGCTACTCGCCCTGTTAATTTTATTTACCCTGCGTGAAAGGAGAGAGCGAATTATAAGATTTGAATAAATAGTCGGACGCGGAATGAATGAATTCTTTACACGTTGATTTTCGATTACCAATTACCAGTATGTTCCACGTTAACGAAAATAATTTAGATACGACTTGATTAATTAATAAAAGACACACTAAATCAAACGCGAACAAGTACTCACTATAATATAATACACGGAATGCGAGACTCGGACGTATACGAATCGACGCCGCAACGCAATTGCCCGCTATCGAATATCGAGATCGCCTTATGTGTATGAGCTCGGTTACAATACTTTTAACGGACAATATTTACAGCCAGCCGTAATATCTCACGTATTCGCAAATTAATTAATTATTCTCGCTTGATTATTAGGCATTCTTTAGAACCGATTGCTGTCGACTAGAATATCGAGACTAAAAATTAGAGCGAGTAAAAGTGCGTTTGCGAGAAAAGTCCCTTAAAGTGAAACGATGATTTGACTGTCGAATTATCGTTCTTCGATGCGCCGTTCGGCCTCGCTGAGTCTGGCCATAAAAAAGGGTTAGAAGAAATATCAGGAATGTGATAGCATTCCCTTAGATTTTCGGTATCGAGTGAATATTCGATCTTCCTGACTTTCACGTTTTGCAAATTTCGATAGATTATCGTATGATTATGATCACTGCTGTCGAATTATTATTTGTTATATTTCGTTGCTTCAAATATTCTCTAATTTATGTTGCTATTATTTTTCTTTAATTTGTTACTTCTTTTATTTTATTTTATTATTTTTTTTAATAAACTTGTTATATTTTTCTGTACTAAGTCCGCGTAAATTATTTGAGTGTCGAACTTTCGCGAACGTTAGATTCTGTCGTGTTTGTCGAATTATCCATTTTCGTAAAGCCTCGTATAAAATAATTATAATACCCTTTTCCACAGACCCTGCCCCTCTACCGTTAGGCGAACTAGTCGGCCTGTGGCGAAAAAGGCAAGCGTTTGTCGCGTATTTTGTCGTTTCGCGAATTGATACGTGAAAGACCGTATCTGGCGCCCAATTTCGAGATTTCGATACGGCCTTCGCTCGCGCAGAACACCCTCCATCCCTGTTCCTCCGAGTGCGAGTATTCTTTTCGTGTCTTGTATTTTTGACGACGTTTCGCTCCCTCTCATCCTCTCTATCACCCGAGGAATGTAAAATAAAATATAACGTCGCAATATACATCCAAGTAAGCAAAATGTCAACAGATTGGCAGCAGATTGGCAACAGATTCGATCAAAATTCCATACCAGCATCGATCATGTAATTTTGAGCGGAATTTTTCACTTTTCACTCAATGATTTCACGTGAACTTTTTCACGAATCACTGTGCGATTATATAGCTAAATCCGTGAAAAGTGAAATTACCAAAGGCGGAGACTAAAACCTATAGATTAGAAAATTATTAATATTACTAGATTTGTAAACCGCGAATTCTCGAGATTTTAAAAGTCATTTATAGACAGTACACGGATAAATGTGCAATATAATAATGAATGTAACAATTAAACACATAAAGAAATGTTATTACAATTTTTGAAGAAAAATCCTGAATTGATAAGAGGTCGAATAGACAAAAAAACGGAAAGTCGACGAAAAATGGTAAATTGAAAGAATATTATATAGATTGAAAATTAATAAAAGCAACATAATAACAACACAATTTTTAGGTTGAAAATTGGGATAAAATCACGAATATCATTAACGCAGCTGCAGA
This sequence comes from Camponotus vicinus, assembly GCF_025532165.1. Classification (NCBI taxonomy): domain Eukaryota; kingdom Metazoa; phylum Arthropoda; class Insecta; order Hymenoptera; family Formicidae; genus Camponotus; species Camponotus vicinus. Next base: position 17,391,349 of record NW_028141978.1, on the reverse strand, counting down.
AGGACCCCGAAAAAGTGGAAAAGAATGGGCAAAAGTTTAATATTATACTTATTATTTAATCTTTTAACATTAAATTCAAACTAACCTATATTCTAACTTATAATAAGTAAAATTAAAAAATAAAATTAAGTTAATAATATCCTATGTAATCTTGCAGACATGGAAAGATAAAAGCTTATATATTAAAAAAGGAATCAAAAAGACGTAGCCATATGGAAGGAACAGGAGGTGGTCCTCCTTCTAAAATAGTTTTCTCCAATTTCGAAGAAGAAGTTTTAGAGTTTTTGACGCCTGAAGCAGTTGGTTTATTAAATATCCCTGAAGGTGGTATAAATATTGAAGCACCTTTACTAAATATTCCTGAAGGTGGTATAAATATTGAAGCACCTCATATTCTAAATATTCCTGAAGATGATATGAATATTAAAGAATCTGTATTAAACGAATGTGTGTGTGTGTGTGTGTGAAAGAGATACAGAAGAAATGACTCAGATAATTGAACCACAGGGTGAACTATTGCATAGAGAAATTTATAACGTAGAAAATATATCATCAAACATATTAAAACATCAAAAAGAAAGAAATATTAATAAACACGCAATAAATAAAGCAGCTCAACAAATAAAAAGGAAAAACAAAAGGTGATAATAAAGGTAAGTTACATAAAGTACATGATAAATTGCTTTTTAATATTTCATAACAAACTTTAATTGATTAATTAATAATTGATAAATTAATTTAATTTCAGAAAACTCAATGAGTGAATTATCTCATAATATGTTAAAAATACAGCTAAAGAAATACAAACTTAAAAAAAGCAACTAAAACTTGTGAAAGCAGCGTCAGATATGCAGCATGATATATTAAGTGAACTTAAAAATATAAAAATGTCTATAGAATCATGGGAAACACCTGAAACTCTTTAAATATACTTAAGTACTGTATCATCAAATAATTAACCAAATTTTCGTTAAAATCAGTATTTTATTATACAGTTATTTTGTTTTGTTACTTAATACTTTATGTAACACCGTACACTGCTTCGTCATTAATTCGTTCCATTTCCCCTAGCGAGTTTATATAGGATATGTTACATATCCTATATAAATTCGCTAGAGGAAATGGAATGAATTAATGACGGGCAGTGTACTTGCTATGTAGCATGTATATAGTTAACATTTTAATTTTTAAATTAATTTGTTAACATTTTTTTGTTTAATGTTTTACTTATTTTCATTTAAGTTAATTTCTTACAATTCATGCCAAAAATTTTTTTCTAACATGTTAAAAGTATAGAATTTTAATTAAAATTAGAAAAGTATTAATATTTACAGATAAAATAAACTCATAACGAAAAAGATGAAAATATATAGTTAACATTTAAAGAGCTCATATGTTCGAAATTCATAAAAATCATCCCAGTTAAAAATTCGCATAAACAAATATCCGCATTGTTCGACGTTATAAAAATCTTAGAATTCAGAATTAACAGGCGTCGAGAAGCTTCTCGAAATCTCTATTTGTCAAGAAAAACTCGATCGTTCCCGTTATCTCTCATTTTTTCAACTCATAAGAAACGCGTGTCATAAACGTTCACAATAACAAAGCAACTGTCGACAAAATCAGGGAGGCGTATGGGCATGCGCGCCCATACGTCACGATCAGCTGATTGCCAATCAGCTGATAGAAAAAGGTTGCGCGGATGACAATTAAAGAATTGTCAACGTCAGGCCTCATCGGCGGCCAATTGTACGCGGCGCCGTGAGGTCACCGCTAAAGTACAAAATTTATTGGGCCACGTCGCAACGGGCCCAAAATTCCGCTCGCCTTATAACGGGCACCGCACGCGAGCAAGCCCAAGTCTCGTACTTTTCGCTGAACCGCATCTTTTGTTAAACCGCTGATTAAAACCGCTATTTCGCTATACGACCGCTTACTCACTCGGACTTCCGCTTTCTTCTTTAATAATACGAAAATCGAACCGCTTATAACGACTGCTATTCCGCTTTGACTACGATTAACCGCTTTTGTAAAACCGCTCTCACTGTTAAACTCCGCTGTCTCATTCTCGCAATCACTGCACTGAACACCTTTTTTATTCTTGACTGTAATAAACGTCTGTTTTGAGTGTGAACGTGGCGCGCACTTTTTCACTGAAAGACCTTCCGTTCCTGTCGTCGCACTGTCGGATTCCGCTCGCGAACATTTTCTGGTCCTTCGAGCCGGATCATCATCCGCATCCGCTGTTCCGTGGGTGATTCTCTCAGTGCCGTGCAGTTTCGTGTTGTGCAGTGATCTCTGAAAGCAAAACAGTGACGATGAGTACTGACATGAAGGTACTACTGGAGACGCAGTACGACATCCACGAACGGATGTCCCGTTGCGTGGACAATCTCCGGAAGATGGGTGTGAGCAACATCACTCGCGACGCCATCCAAGCCCGCATCAGCATTCTAGACAACCTCTGGAGCAAGTTGGAGGCCCAACACGAGCTCGTCCGAGCAGCGCTAAAGGACAAGTACCAAGAGAGTGAGTACGCTAAATCCGATTTCATCGATGTCGCGGAAAATATGTACGTGACGCAACGCAGCACGTTGACCGGCTATGCCGAAAGACTCAAGAGCGAGACGCCCATCGCTTCCAAAGGCGAGCCGAGTCAGGAGCAGGCTCCAAGGACCTCGTTGCCGCGAATCAAACTTCCGATGTTCTCGGGCTCGTACGAAGAATGGCCGTCATTCCGCGACCTTTTCTTGTCAGTCATGCGGAGAGAATGCGTCTGTTTCCGACATCGAGCGGTTCCACTACCTCCGATCTTGCGTAAAAGGGGCCGCTGAAAAATTAATCAGATCATTAACAGTGACCGGTGATAATTACCATCGTGCTTGGTCGATCCTGTGCAAACACTTTGAAAATAAAAGAGAGCTGATCCGTTCTAATTTCGCTGCGTTCACCACGGTTTCCAAAATGAAGGGAGAATCCGCCGAAGAACTTAGTCGCATTCATAATGCCGTTACGACCGCAGTAAAGCATAGGGAGGCCCATCAACTCTCATGGCATGGACCTGTTCAATTTCCTCACTGTCGAACTCTTTGATTCGCGCACGCGGATGGAATGGGAATCCTCCACCAGCGACTCCATTGATCCGCCAGATCACGACACCCTCGTTAACTTCATCGCCAAGCGCATTCTCACACTAAATGCTGCCAAGCCGAGAACATCACCAAAGAGCTCCGGAGATTCGTCGCGAACCGCGAAGGCTCACTATTCGAAGCACGGATCCGATCACTTGAAGTGCGCGCTGTGTCAAGGCAAACACACACTCATGCAATGTAGCGACTTCAAGACGAAATCCGCGAGCGACCGGAGATCCTTTATCGAGCAAAGTAGGCTGTGTTACAACTGCCTCGGGAATCATTTGGTTTCCAAATGTCAGTCGGTCAAGACCTGCCTAACGTGCAAGGGCAAACACCACACCACGCTGCACGAAGCGTACGTCTCTTCCTCTTCCTCCGAAGCAAGCGCGCTCTCCGCGATGCATTCGTCATCCGATCGCAAGGCAATTCTCCTCGCGACTGCCCGCGTGCATATTGCTGACCGCGCCGGGCATCTTCATCCAGTTAGAACGATGCTTGACCAAGGCTCCGAAGTGTCTCCGAGGCGCTGGTCCAACGTTTATGCTTACCCCGCTTCCGCTCCGCGGTGTCTATCATCGGCATCGGCGGAGCTCAATCTGGGTCAACCCGCGGCAAGGTAACGCTCAATCTCTCCTCGACGATCACAGGAGCCAAACTCAAAGCCGTCGCCTTCGTGCTACCGCGCCTGTCGGCATATCAAGGCTTGTCGATAAGGAGCCTCACCCCTTGGCCTCACGTCCGTGATCTTGAGCTCGCCGACCCCAGGTATCTGGAGCACGATCCGGTCGAGTTGCTGTTAGGCGCTGAAGTCTGCTCAACCATCCTCGAAGTCGGCCTGCGCAAGGGTGATTCTCAAGATCCCGTCGCTCAGAAAACTGCCCTGGGGTGGATCTTGTCAGGGGGATCCAGCACAGCGTCCTTTCAAGGTCCCCGCAACTCTGCAATGCACTGTCGATCGAGAACTGACCAGCTGGTGCATAACTTTTGGGAGCAGGAAAAGGACCAATCCGCCCCAGTCGCACTCACGCCAAAGGAGGAGGAGTGCGAGACTCTTTTCGCGCGTACTCACCAGCGAACTGCGTCCGGAAGATACGTCGTGCGACTACCCTTCTCATCCTTGCCAACATCGCTCTGTGAGACCCGGAAACCTGCCGAGAGCCTCTTGACTGCCATGGAACTTCGGTGCAGGAAGGACCCTGACTTCGGTGTCCTCTATCGAGCATTTATGCAGGAGTACGAGGAGCTGAAACACATGGGCCCTGTGAATACGGTCAGTACCTCCGGATGTTACCTACCTCATCACGGAGTTCTCCGTGAATCCAACTCCTGCACCAAACTTCGCGTCGTGTTCAACGACTCACAACGCACCACTTCCGGAGACTCTCTCAACAAGCACCTGTTGATCGGTGCAAACCTATTACCGGCACTAGCCGATGTCCTTCTTCGCTGGCGCCGACACCGCTTCGTTTTCATCACTGATATTAAGAAAATGTTCCGGCAAATACTCATCCATCCAGATGACCGCCGCTTCCAGCGGATACTTTGGCGCTCAAAGGCTACCGACAGAATCCAAGAGTACGAGCTGAACACCGTGACCTACGGGCTTGCCTGCGCTCCGTTCCTCGCTGTTCAAACACTTCGTCAACTTGCGGTGGACGAAGAAGCACGGGGCTCAAGAGGATCAGCCGCCCTGCGACATGATTGTTACATGGACGACGTAATCACTGGAGCGGACACCTTGCGCAATGCGGTCACCTTGCAGGCAGAACTCCGAGAGCTCTGCACGGCGGGCGAGTTTCCGCTGCGAAAGTGGGCAGCGAACAGCAAGGCAATTCTTGATGGTATTCCTCTGGAGCATCGCCTCCAACAGGCGCACCACTCCTGGGAGAACGAGGTGCATTCCACCTTGGGCCTGCGCTGGCATCCTGCCAGTGATGACTTCTCATTCGCGATCCAACCTCGAATCACTGGCAAGTATACGAAGAGACGAGTCCTGGCGGAGACGGCTCGGTTATTTGACCCCTTGGGATGGCTCGCTCCGGTCATTATTCGCGCCAAAAATTCTGATTCAATTAGCTTGGTTGAAGAGACTGGATTGGGACACTCCACTCCCAACCGAGGACGCTCAACACTGGCAGCGCCTCCTCTCCGAGCTCCATTTGCTCGAGGGGCTCCGCATAAGACGTTGGTTGAGCACAGGCCACCAGGACCCGCTAATTCAAATCCACGGGTTCGCCGACGCGTCCGAGCGAGGATTCGCCGCCGTCGTCTATCTCCGCGTAGCTAGCGCCAATGCAACCTCCATCCATCTACTCGCAGCGAAGAGTAAAGCCCGTGTCGCTTCCACGACTGGAACTCTGCGCCGCCTCTTTGTTGACGAATCTGGCGCAACACCTCCGCTCATCGCTAGATTTGCCCACGGCGCCAGTATATCTCTGGTCCGACTCCAAGGTCGCTCTCCACTGGATTAAGGGGCACGCCTCTCGATGGAAAACCTACGTGGCCAACCGAGTGTCTCTGATTCAGCAACGGCTTACCGAGGCACTATGGAGGCACGTCCCTGGTCAAGACAATCCCGCCGACTGCGCATCCAGAGGAATCGCTCCAAGGGACCTACTGAATCACCCTCTCTGGTGGAATGGTCCCAACTGGCTGCGCATGAACTCGTCTCTATGGCCGGACAACGACGACGAGGCATCGATGACCAATGTTCCTGAAAAGAGAATAACAGCATTAGCAGCCACCAGCAAGAACAGACCAGAGCCGGAAATCCTTCTCCGGTTTTCAACTCTACAAAGACTCTTACGGGTCTCTGCTTGGTGTCATCGTTGGCGTCGAGCCGCCTGTCGTTCTCCCAATACGACGCTACTCCCGGACGAGCTCGACGCAGCCCTGCTTTGTTAGCTCAGAATTGTCCAAGGAGTTCACTACGCCGCTGAACTCGCCGCAGCACGAGAGTCACGTTCAATGCCTCGTAGTAGCCATCTAGCCAGACTGCATCCTTTCATCGACGACAATGGAATTTTGCGTGTTGGCGGCCGTCTGAAACATGCAATGCTATCCTACGACGAACGGCACCCCATGATAGCGTCGCCCGCTTCATGGCTCTCCAAACTCATCATAGAGTCTTGCCATCGTCGGACGCTACATGGAGGCACGCAGCTCACTCTGGGGCTCCTCCGCCTCCGCTTCTGGGTCCCACAAGGTCGAACCGTGGTCAAGCGGATGCTGCACCGATGCGTGACGTGCACTCGCTGGCGAGCCAACACCCCGCAGCCTCTCATGGGCGACCTCCCTCGAGGACTAGTTACTCCCGCACGTCCCTTTCTGAGGACAGGAGTTGACTACGCTGGCCCGATATTCATTCGCACAACCAAAGGGCGAGGACAGCGAGCGCACAAAACGTTCATAGTTGTGTTCGTTTGTCTTTGTTCCAGGGCAGTCCACCTTGATGTAGTTTCTGACTACTCATCAGACGCATTCCTCGCCGCATTTCGCAGGTTCGTTTCCCGTCGAGGACTGTGCAAGGAAATGTACTCGGACTGCGGAACGAACTTCGTCGGTGCGGACAGGGAGCTGCGAGAATTCTTTCGTGCGTCTTCTTCCGACGGCCGTCGCATCTCTCGGGAAATAGCCAAGGAGAGTATATCGTGGCGCTTTAATCCGCGCCGCACTTTGGAGGTCTCTGGGAGTCGGCGGTGAAGTCGACGAAATATCATTTACGACGGGTGATAGGAGAGACAACACTCACCTTCGAAGAGATGAGTACTCTTCTGGCTCAAACCGAAGCATGCTTAAATTCTCGTCCATTGCAGGCCCTATCAGATGATCCAGACGACCTGTCCGCATTGACTCCAGGGCATCTTCTGATAGGCGCCCCTCTGCTGGCCGTTCCCGAGCCTTCACTACTCAAGGAGGCATCAAACACTCTGTCAAGATGGCAGCTACTCCAGCAAATGCGTGACCACTTCTGGCAGCGATGGTTACAGGAGTACATCCACACTTTGGCACCTCGACCAAAATGGCTCAAGGACGAACCTGCCCCGGAGATCGGAGCGTTGTGCCTCATTCGTTCGGAGGCCACTCTACCAACCCGATGGCCCCTCGCGCGAATTATCAAGCTGCATTCGGGAAATGACGGCACAGTCCGCGTCGTGACCGTTCGAACCTCCACCTCAGAGCTCGTTCGTCCGGTAGTTAAAATCGTTCTCCTACCGGGAATCAAGGAGGCTCGCCCGTACGTAGATGGGTAGTACCCGAGCATCGTCCTCTTCGCGTGGCGTTCTCGCGCGTCACTGTATACAGTGATGGGAAAAAGTTCCGGAACGGTTAAATAACTTTTAAACGGTTCAAGATAAAGGGCTAAAATTTATGAGTTCAATGGGACTATAATATCGATTGTTTAACGACAAAACCCCTCATCCAGCCCCCAATGGGGGGCAGGGGGCGAGGGGGGGGCGAATTTTTGTAATGGCACGGGGGGTCGAGTGACGGCTCATTTGAAAGGGTTTTTCAAGACGAATACAACGGATTTTGAAAAGTTCGCTACGATTTTTTTTCGCGGACTTATGATGATTTAAAAGTAGTCAGTTTGAGCACTTAATACATTAAACACAACACATACGCAGAAGCACACACATCAGAGGGGGTTTGGAGTCAATAAATACCATGGAAATGACGAGCTATGGGGTCCCTGTCTCTGCTGTGACACACACGCACACACACACACATACACACACACACACGCACGTGAGAGGCTAGGGGATTACTCACGTTAAACCAACACCCCGAAGGGATCAGTTTCCTGCTACGTCCACGTCGTTGATCCTGGGTGACGCCGAGAGCAGGACACACACAGTCACACACACTCACACACACACACACACACACACGCGCGCGCGTCTGAGACAATTTTGAATCGATAAAAATTCCATGGAAATTTTTATCCCGTCCGTTCGTGGGCTGTCGCAACCGACTACTTTTAAATCATCATAAGTCCGCGAAAAAAAATCGTAGCGAACTTTTCCAAAATCCGTTGTATTCGTCTTGAAAAACCCTTTCAAATGAGCCGTCACTCGACCCCCCCGTGCCATTACAAAAATTCGCTCCCCCGTCGCCCCCTGCCCCCCATTGGGGGCTGGATGAGGGGTTTTGTCGTTAAACGATCGATATTATAGTCCCATTGAACTCATATAAATTTTAGCCCTTTATCTTGACTTTACCGTTCAAAAGTTATTTAACCGTTCCGGAACTTTTTCCCATCACTGTATATTGTATATATCGTATTGTTCCGTCATATTCATTCAGCGTTTCTTTCGTCTTGTCTTAGCCGCACTATCCGTATCTCATTCTCATCGCGTGATTTCATTGTCACTTACTCAGCTGTCCCCGCGCATTTTTTATTCGATGTATAAAACTAATCGCTCCACTCCCGTTACACCGCACACGGTTAATTTTCACGATCACTCTGTACATTTCACATTATCCACCGCTGTATATATTTCATCACATTCACGCGTCACTTATTCTCGCGAAAGACTCGAATGAACTGAGCAACATGTGTTTTTGTACTACGTCACTATCGCATTCCATTCATTAATCGCGATTAACAGCTCATCGATGGAACCGTTCGCGACACCTGCCCGTACACGAACACACTCACAAATTTCGTCATGTACTGACGAGGCGGGCGGGATGTTCGAAAATCATAAAAATCATCCCAGTTAAAAATTCGCATAAACAAATATCCGCATTGTTCGACGTTATAAAAATCTTAGAATTCAGAATTAACGGGCGTCGAGAAGCTTCTCGAAATCTCTATTTGTCAAGAAAAACTCGATCGTTCCCGTTATCTCTCATTTTTTCAACTCATAAGAAACGCGTGTCATAAATGTTCACAATAACAAAGTAACCGTCCACAAAATCAGGGAGGCGTATGGGCATGCGCGCCAATCAGCTGATAGAAAAAGGTTGCGCGCATGACAATTAAAGAATTGTCAACGTCAGGCCTCATCGGCGGCCAATTGTAGCGGCGCCGTGAGGTCACCGCTAAAGTACAAAATTTATTGGGCCACGTCGCAACGGGCCCAAAATTCCGCTCGCCTTATAACGGGCACCGCACGCGAGCAAGCCCAAGTCTCGTACTTTTCGCTGAACCGCATCTTTTGTTAAACCGCTGATTAAAACCGCTATTTTGCTATACGACCGCTTACTCACTCGGACTTCCGCTTTCTTCTTTAATAATACGAAAATCGAACCGCTTATAACGACCGCTATTCCGCTTTGACTACGATTAACCGCTTTTGTAAAACCGCTCTCACTGTTAAACTCCGCTGTCTCATTCTCGCAATCACTGCATTGAACACCTTTTTTATTCTTGACTGTAATAAACGTCTGTTTTGAATGTGAACGTGGCGCGCACTTTTTCACTGAAAGACCTTCCGTTCCTGTCGTCGCACTGTCGGATTCCGCTCGCGAACATCATATAAACGTTTGCTTAGAATAAAAATATTTTTGTTTAGGATTTTTCATTTTATAATATTTATGTATTGTGCAATTCCTTTTCATATTATTTTTATATTCAGCATAATTTTTTTTCAATATGTCAATGTATGTATGTTCAATATTCAAAGGTATTTATTTTTTAATGTAAGTAAATGTTTTATATAAGAATAAATAAATATTAAATAAATTATCACAGAGATAATAATTTATTTTATGTTCGTACAATAAAAATATTTTTACGTAAAATATTGTTGTATTAATATTTCTCGAACAGCATTGCCTCTTGCACGCATATTAGCATTCTCTATTTCGATCTCTTCAGCCGCTATATTTTCTTCTCTATATATTTCATTTTCTGCAACATTATGCTGCTTAGCAATATTATGCAGTACGCATATTGCATTTACTATACGTGCTAAAATAAGTACGTTATAAATGTTGAAATAAAATATACTTAAAATATATTGTCATAAGAAAGAGACATAAATGTTGAAATAAAATATACTTAAAATATATTGTCATAAGAAAGAGACATAATGAAATAATATTACCTGCAAATTCTGGTGTGTAATGCAAAGCTCTTTCCTTGCGTAAACATCTCCATCTTCCTTTCAAGACTCCTATTGTTCTTTCTACTGAACATCGCGCTCTAACGTGACAATCCGTATATAATGCACTTGGAAATCTTGGTGGCTGATTCAATTTTGGCGTTATTAAAAAAGGCAATAATGGATATGCAGAATCTCCTAGACACATGAAATTAAAATGTCGCAATGTACGATCGGGGGCCCTATTCTCGAAACCATGCGAAAAATTATCGTATGCGAAAGTGACGCTGCGCGATCTTTGATTGGTGTATATTTTTAGATCTAAAAGAGTATACACCAATCAAAGATCGCGCAGCGTCACTTTCGCATACGATAATTTTTCGCACGATTTCGAGAATAGGGCCCCTGATGCACAAATACCTTCATAAAAGTCTAGCTGCCCGTTTAATTATCGAGCGGTATTTTCATTCTACACTATAAAACTATGTCAAGCGCAAAAAACACATGGATGTAAAGAAAGTAAATATATCATATTTATGTATAGCAAATGAGAAAATAGTAGGTTTTTAGTAATATCCACGAAACTTTAGATATGAAAATCCCTCTAAAAAAACCTTACAAAGGTAAAAAAGTACGCCAAGTACATAAAAAGATATTCCACTTTGTATGCAACAAAACGTTTAAGTAGAGATTCTAGGCCGGTTCTAACTCAGGTCCTCTCAGGGGGGGTGAGGCGCGAGGAAATCTCAGCGGCGCGGGGGAATGACGTCACGCAGGATGGAGGGGGTTTTCAGTGGCGCGGGGAAATGACGTCACGCGGGACGGAGGGGATTTCGTAGGGGGCTGCGGGGCGGGGCAGGGGACGCTTGTGTTGGATGTTTTTTATCGCAAGTATAAACAATCATAAACCGATGTCCGGTTGATAAACAGCGGTATTTGAAGAGGATTAAGTCTTAAGGCTGACCCAGAATTATTTTCCATATTTTTTCTAGGAAGAATTGCAACGTATCAGCGCTGATGTTGGGCTGCTTTGTACCCTTGCCGCGCGTGTGAGAGAGAACGATAAGAGTGCGAAAGAGAGAGAACGATAGCGAGACTTATAATTAGCACAAAGAATGGGAAAAGGGTAGTGCAAGGGAGAGGTGCGTAAATAATTATACATTTTTCTTTTTGAAATATAAATTTATTTAAAAAATGTGTATGAGTATTACAAATTGTGTGTGTGTGTGTGTGTGTACTTAATATTAAAATTATATAAAATTTAAAAATTAATAAAATATAGAAATAAAAAATGATGAATATAAAATAATGCGGACGGTGCGCCGGGCTGTAAGGGGGAGGCAGCTCCTGAAACAGGAAAAACGCTACATTAATTTTCTTAATTAAAAATAAAAAAACTAATTTAATCTTAATAATTAATAACAAAAATTTTTAAAAGAAATATGTACTTTAGCCCCCTGGAGCTACCAAGTGCTGCCAGCCCCCTGGAGCTATTAAGTGCGGCCAGCCCTCTAACCATGCTCTTTCCTCCTCCTCCCGTATTCTTCTTCTTTCTTCGTATTGCGCATTTGCTATATCATCTATTTCATCATTTAGATCTTCCATTCCGAAGAGCCACCGTAGGTTAAAGATGTCGTAATATCTCTATCCGTTTACCTCGTTATCTTGACGACTCTCCGGGGTGTCACCCTATTCCTCCGCGAGATCATGTCGCGCGTTCTACTACTCCGCCCGCACGCTGCGTCGATGCTCGATATTCATAAAACCAGGAATTTCGACATTATCGGAGAACTATAAAATAATATATTAAAAATACACATACACATACACATACGCACAATTTTTTTTTCATAAAAACACTACTATTCGAGATTACGATCAAAACGGCGAGAAGGGCGATAATCGCGCTTAAATTGCCGCGCGCCCAATAACGTGTGCTATGACGCGGCTCGAGCAAATCGCGGGCCCTGAGCCTGTCGTCATAGCATGTCAATCACGTCGTTGGCCGATATCACCGGCGGCCTATCAGGAGCGGCCCGTTGGCGGTCAACCGCCACAACACAATATTTATGATCGAACAATTAATGCCCTTCCAGAAAGTTCCTAAAAGACTTCCAAATAAACAGTTTTTAAACAAAACTGTCGTCCGGAAAGTCGTCGACATCTCGAGAAGCCGGGATATTTCTGGAAGGGCACTCTGAAATAAATACGCCGCGCGCAAGGGCCGCCTCGCACAACTCCGAGTATTTCCGACGCGTGTACGTTATATCTGTCGATTAAAATTTCTTCGCAAATTTCTCAGTTCGACCAGAGGGGAGGCTCTTCTCAAATTCTCGCCGAATATTTCCGTTGCTCGCGGATTTTAGTCGTGAATGATCCTGTAAAGTAATTGGTTAGTGTAAATTCATGCTCGTGTGAATAAAAAAGTTGTGTCGTTAAAGGAAAGAAAACTGATTTATTCAGCAAACCGCATCCTTGCTCACGCGAACTCCTTTTAACCTTCTCGCGCACGGAATCTCGCTCCGCGTACTCCGCTCTCTCGCATACATAATTTCTGGTCCTTCGAGCCGGATCTCTTGTCCGGTGCTGGTTCGTGGAGTGAGTGTTGCGTAAGGTGACTGTGACTCTTCCGTGCTTCTCCGGATAGTGCTCACCTAAGACAGAAAAATGAGTAAGGAAGTGGGACCAATCGTCCGAACGCAGCTCGACCTCTACGGACGCATCTCGCGTGCTTACGAGAACGTCAAGAAGGCGGGCGCCGCGAACATTACCATCGGCTTGGTGGAGGCGCGTCTGCAAGCTCTCGAGGCCAACTGGGCGAAGTACGAGGCCAACCATGAAAGGCTCTCCGCCAACTACTGGGATCTCCTGTCTGGGCACGATTACCTGAAGAAGGATATGATGTCCCTAACAGAGGAGGCTTACCTGACGCAGAAGGGCTTGCTTTTGGAGTCTCTCCGGGTCCAGAGAATGCAGCTCGCAGCGGACGTTCCGACCGTCAACGTGGTTGCTCCGCCGGCTCCGTCGCCGCCGCGTACCACCTTGCCGCGGATCCAGCTGCCGCAATTCTCGGGGTTATATGAAGAATGGCCCTCCTTCCGAGATCTCTTCAATTCTCTCGTCGTGAAGGATGCCGCCACGACTCAAGTCGAGAAGCTCCATTACTTGAAGACGTGCCTGAAGGGAGAAGCCGAATTACTGATCCGTAGCCTGTCCACGACGGAAGAAAACTTCGGACGCGCCTGGCGGATCTTAGGGGACTATTATGAGAACAAGCGACTCCTGGTGCGTTCTCACATCGCTAAATTCACGGCGCTCCAAAAAATGAAGGGTGAGTCGGCTAGCGAATTACGCAAATTATACCATTGCATGGTGAATACCGTTGGCTCACTCGAGAGCCTAGGACGGCCGATAACGCGCGGCGAAGACCTATTCGTCCATCTAGTCGTAGAGCTCCTCGACTTTCGGTCGCATCGCGAATGGGAGAACGTGTTAAGCGATACGACGGATCCGCCGTCGTACGCTGAGTTGCAGCAATTTCTCGACCGCCGCTTGCATACGTTAGAATCATTGCAACCTATTAAGACGGAGACCAACTCTCCGAAGACGAGCGCGAATACGGGGCGTCAAGCGCGCGTGCAGCACGCTAGGAAGCCAGAGAATAAGCGCGGTCGTTGCTCCATGTGTCAGCAAGACCATTATATCATGTTCTGTGACGTGTATAAAACGAAGTCCGCCTCAGAGAGGAAGCAGCATGTCGAGACGAACAACTTGTGCCTCAACTGCCTCGGCCGGCACAAAGTGAGCGATTGCGCGTCAAAAAAGGCGTGTTCGGCTTGCGGCGCCCGCCACCACTCTATTCACGACGCGTGTAATTCGATCGCGAAGTCCTCGCACGCCGCGCACAGAGCATCGAGACCGGCTACAGCAGTGCTCCTCGCCACCGCTCGCGTCCGCGTAGTCGACCGGTTTGGAGCCCCGCACACCGCGCGCGCTCTGATCGACCAGGGCTCCGAGGCATCCTTAGTCGCGGAATCATTAGCTCAGCGACTCCGACTACAGCGGTCACCCACCTCGGTCTCGGTCTTCGGCGTCGGCGGAAAGCTGACCGGCGTCTCTCGGGGGCTGATCGACCTCGAGATATCCTCACTGGGAGGAAGTTCGCCGATTACGGTGTCGGCACTGATCCTCCCCCGGCTCACTCTCTATAACGGCGGCATCCGGGCGGATCGACGAGCTTGGAAGCATCTCGATGGGTTGGAACTCGCAGACCCGGAATTCCTCGCTTCCGATCCAGTGGAACTCCTCGGCGCGAAAGTTTACGCGACCATCCTCCAAGAAGGACTGTTGAGAGGAGGACCCCAGGAACCTATGGCACAGAAAACAAGTCTAGGTTGGATATTGTCGGGGACCGTCGGCTCAGCGGGCGTGACTCGATGCGCACGGACTTACCAGTGCCAAGCAGATGGTGATCTCTCCTGGTTCAACGGTTCTGGCAGCAAGAAGAAGTAGGTGCCGCCGCCGCGCCGCTCTCTGCCGAGGAAAGGAAGGCCGAAGATCACTTCACGCGAACTCATTACTGTCGCTCCGATGGCCGGTACGTGGTGCAGCTCCCGATCGCGACTCCCCTTCCAGATCTGACAGAGACGAGGCGCTCGGCAACTCGACTGCTCGTCCAGATGGAGCGGAGGTTCATCCGCGACACTACCTTGGGTCAGCTCTACCGCGACTTCATGCGGGAATATGAGGCCTTGGAGCATATGGCCCCGGGCTCTCCTTCGCCTGCGGATGCCGGTCCAGAATGCTTCCTTCCGCACCACGGCGTTATGCGCGCTGCCAGCGCCTCGACGAAGCTGCGGGTCGTCTTTAATGGTTCGTCGCCCGTCGCGTCCGCAGGCAGCCTGAATCAGCACTTCTTGACGGGGCCGAATCTCTTGCCCGCCTTGGCGGACGTGCTACTACGATGGCGCGTTCACAGCTACGTCCTGGCGTCAGACATCGAGAAGATGTACCGCCAGATATTAGTCGATCCGGCGGATCGGAACCTGCAAAAAATCCTGTGGCGTTACGATCGTCAGGAGCCTATTAAGGAGTATCTATTGAATACGGTCACTTACGGGTTAGCCTGCGCTCCGTTCTTAGCCATGCGCACCCTGCGACAGCTTTCCGACGATGAACGCAGCCGCTTCCCCGAAGGATCGACAGCCTTACGCGAGGATGTGTATATGGATGACATCCTCACGGATGCCTCCACAGAAGCCGAAGCCAGGAATCTCCAGCAGCAGTTGACAAAGTTGTGCTTGGCGGGCGGGTTCCCGCTCCGGAAGTGGTCAGCCAACGACCGCAACCTGCTCGCCGACATTCCACCCGAGCACCGGATGCAGCGCGACACGCTCTCCTGGCAGCCGGAGGAGAGTCACACCACGCTCGGACTGCACTGGCACCCGAGTATAGACAGCTTCTCCTTCGCGACAAGATCCATCGCTGTGCCGGCGTTCACTAAACGAGCCGTTCTGTCACTAACGGCTCGTCTGTTCGACCCGCTCGGCTGGTTGGCTCCTGCCATCGTCCGCGCAAAAATTTTGTTCCAGTCCACCTGGTTGCAGGGCCTCGACTGAGATACTCCTTTGGATGACCACAGCGAGCGGGCTTGGCGAAGCTTCCAAGATGACCTCCCAAGGTTGGAAGAAATACGCGTCCCCAGGTACGTGAAACTAAGAGCGAAGGATGCCTCGGTCGAGCTTCACGGATTTGCAGATGCGTCCGAGCGAGCGTATGCCGCCGTCATCTATGAGTGGTCTGCCATCTGCAAGGAGAATCCGGACGTCAACATAATCGCTGCCAAGACGAAGGTAGCTCCGATTAAACCGGTTACCTTATCTCGACTGGAGTTATGCGCGGCCGCACTGCTCGTCCGCCTCATGGCTAACATTCGGCAAACTCTCGGAGTAATGGACGCTCCGGTACACCTGTGGTCCGACTCCACCGTCGCACTGGGCTGGATCCGCGGCCACCCGTCGCGATGGAAGACGTACGTCGCTAATCGAGTCGCCGAGATCCAGACCACCCTGCCAGACGCTCGATGGCACCATATCTTGGGGTCGGATAACCCCGCCGACTGCGCCTCACGAGGAATTTCTCCAAGCGACTTGGTCACTCATCCCCTTTGGTGGCGGGGACCACCATGGCTCCGGTCGGACGAGTCTTCGTGGGAAGCCGCCGTCGAGGGAATCAGTGGCGACGGCCTTCCGGAGGAGCGCTCGAGGACACACGCCGTCGCTGCGTCACAACAGAGCGAAGAGCCGGAGAAATTGACTCGCTTCTCCTCGCTGCACAGACTGCTCCGGGTAACGGCCTGGATGAGGCGGTGGTTGCATCGACGCGCTCCCGCGCAACCGCCTGCTGCCTTGAACGCTCCCCGTCCTGGGAATGCACTATCGGCTTCCGAGCACGACCAGGCCCGTCTGGCGTGGATTCGAGTAGTGCAATCTACAAATTATAATGCGGAGTTAAAAACGCTCGCGCGGGGCACCGCGTTAGCAAAAAACAATTCACTCACGATTTTAACTCCCTTTCTAGACCATCAAGGCCTTCTCCGAGTCGGCGGGCGGATCAAGCACGCCCTGCTGGCATACGACGAAAGGCATCCGGTGATCCTGCCCAGTTCATCTCACCTCACTCAGCTCATAATCGAGGCCAGTCACAGGAAAACACTACATGGCGGAGTGCAGCTCACCCTCGGTTCTATCCGGCAGCAGTACTGGATTCCCCGAGGACGGTCCGTGGTGAAGGTCGCGATTCAGCGTTGCGTCACCTGCGCGCGATGGCGGGCTGCGACACCACAGCAGCTCATGGGCGACCTTTCACGGCCTCGAGTGCATCCAGCGAGGCCGTTCCTGCATGCCGGCGTAGACTACGCTGGCCCCATCCTGCTGAGAACCACGAAGGGACGCGGCCACCGCGCACACAAGGCCTTCCTCGCGGTCTTCGTCTGCCTCAGTACGAAGGCCGTTCATTTGGAAGTAGTCTCCGACTACACCTCCGAGGCGTTCCTGGTAGCATTGCGACGGTTCACGTCACGACGTGGCCTTTGTAGGAGTCTGCGAAGCGACTGTGGCACCAACTTTATCGGGGCCGACGCTCAGCTCCGTGCGTTCTTCGCCGCCAGCAGCCCGGAGCAACGTCGAATCGCCGACCAACTCGCCAATGAGCGAATCCAGTGGCGATTTAATCCGCCACCGCTCCTCACTTTCCTCACAGTCCGCTCCTCACTTCGGCGGCTTATGGGAAGCGGCGGTTAAGTCCCTCAAGCACCACCTCCGTCGGGTGCTTGGCGACTCAACTCTGACGTACGAGGAGATGAGCACTCTCCTCACCCAGATAGAGGCCTGCATGAATTCGAGGCCGCTCCAGGCCTTATCAGACGATCCCGACGACTTGACAGCCCTGACGCCGGGCCACTTCTTAATCGGATCGGCCCTCAACGCCGTCCCGGAACCAAGTCTCTTGGAGTCATCGATGCCTGACGAGATGGCAGCTTCTCCAGAAAATGCGCGATCATTTCTGGGATAGATGGTCGCAAGAGTACTTGCACTCTCTTCTTCAACGGCCGAAGTGGAGGACTACCAACGACCAGGTGCGAGTCGGACGTCTCTGCCTCCTTCGACAAGAGAACACGTCGCCGACGCGATGCCGCTAGCCCGGATCGTGCAAGTGCACCCAGGAGAGGACGGCCGGACTCGTGTAGTCACCGTCCGCACCGCAGCGTCAGAACTGAAGCGTCCGATCGCGAAAATTATCCTCCTGCCGGCGAGCGATTCCGACGCGCAGGAGGAATAACGTATAATACCTCTGCATCATCGATGCGTCCCTGCAAAAAATATATATAATTTAAACACAAGTCCAATAAAAATTCTAATTGCTAATTTCGTGTTAATTCGCGACGCGATTAAGTCCTAACTCCTTGCGCCGATTGGCATTAAGTGACGCGGTTAACTCGAACTCGTTAACAGAATTGAAATCATGCTATATCAAACAATAATTATATTAGCAATTAACATCTCTTCATGAGAGCGCGTTACGAAAATAATTGCCGGACGGAATAATGCGAGCGGTCTTATAACGCGACTAAACGCGAACACTGTTTCACGCAACGTTTTCGCGCAATGCAATTACATCTAATGTGCCAATTATTAAGGAGAAGCCTCCTGACCGCCTCATTAACACCGTAATCACATTGCAATTCAATCTTATTATTAACAGCATCAAGCCTTAAGGAAGGCTCATTACTCACGTCTCGCGAGGAGGCTGGTTACAATTCGAAGCTCGCGTTAGGTTAAGATCCGACGGCCTCGAGCCGGTACTCACCTGCATCGTACTGCAATGCGTATAATCCGTCTTGATGGCTCTCTTCTCGTCGTTCGACACTTCCGCACTGTAGCACTCACATTACGTCGCAAGTCTCACTCCTCGCCCGACACTCGTTATTAAAGCACTACATAATTACTCGCGTACGCGACGGATTAAGAATACACACGCCGGCCGCGTGTCCCGTGCTACTGCGTGCGCGTAGTGCGGAAGCGTTGAGAGGCTTCATTCACGACGGTCTCAGCGACGTAAACCCAAGGTGGGCCTTAGGGGCCCAGTTGCGAAATTTTTTCTCACCGAGTGCTCCGGGCGAGGTGGGCGGGATGTTCGAGATTACGATCAAAACAGCGAGTAGGGCGATAATTGCGCTTAAATTGCCGCGCGCCCAATAACGTGTGCTATGACGCGGCTCGAGCAAATCGCGGGTCCCGAGCCCATAGCGCGTCAATCACGTCGTTGGCCGATATCACCGGCGGCCTATCAGGAGCGGCCCGTTGGTGGTCAACCGCCACAACACAATATTTATGATCGAACAATTAATGCCCTTCCAGAAAGTTCCTAAAAGACTTCCAAATAAACAGTTTTTAAACAAAACTGTCGTCCGGAAAGTCGTCGACCTCTCGAGAAGCCGGGATCTTTCTGGAAGGGCACTCTGAAATAAATACGCCGCGCGCAAGGGCCGCCTCGCACAACTCCGAGTATTTCCGATTAAAATTAATATATTTAAAATTTCTTCGCAAATTTCTCAGTTCGACCAGAGGGGAGGCTCTTCTCAAATTCTCGCCGAATATTTCCGTTGCTCGCGGATTTTAGTCGTGAATGATCCTGTAAAGTAATTGGTTAGTGTAAATTCATGCTCGTGTGAATAAAAAAGTTGTGTCGTTAAAGGAAAGAAAATTGATTTATTCAGCAAACCGCATCCTTGCTCACGCGAACTCCTTTTAACCTTCTCGCGCGCGGAATCTCGCTCCGCGTACTCCGCTCTCTCGCATACAACTACCTACCTTCCAGACGAATGTCACTTTTAATATTACAAAAAATAAGAGGTCTATGAAACTCCTCTTCCAAAACGAATAATTAATAATACAATCCATTTTATGCAGCGTAAGGAATAATCGCACACACGGAAAAAGAAATACCACGGTTAAACTCGCTGACGCTCTCCTCTCGGACAATACACGACTCAGATCGAAATCGAATGTTACTCTCCGCTGTAGGAATTATAAAGGTCTCAAAACTCGAAGGGTTACACTAGTGTACGAATATTTTTTACACCCACTGTATATATTAACCATTAGTGATCCTTTCATGGTCTTTCTCTACGCTCGGTATAAACAATATGAACAGCATTCCTATGAAGAGAAATGGATCTTGGAACCTTCTTTTTTTTTTGTTTTTTGTTTATGATACCGATGTTCGACTGCTTTGTGCCCTTGCCGCGCGTGTGAGAGAGAACGATAGCGAGACTTATAATTAGTGCGAGAACGCACAAAGGATTGGAGCGCAAGGGAAAGGCGTGTAAATAATTGCAATTTTTTGTTACAATTAAAAATATATATAATTTATTTAAATGTGTGTATGTGTGAGTTTAATAATTAAAATTTAATAAAAAAGTATACAATATAAAAGAAAAATAATAATATATAAAATAGGCCGTCGGGCTATGTTGGGGAAGCCGTTTCTGAAAACAGAAGAAAACATATGCATTTCATTAGTTTAAATTATTTAATAATTTATTTAATAATTTATTTTAAGATACTTTTGATATATAATAAATTAAAAGATACTTACAATGTTATCCATGACATCTATTTTAATTTGTGCAAATAGGGCACATGTTGCAGGGCAATATTTGATTCAAATATTTTTTGCACTCTTTGCATGACATATTATCCATATTGCCACAAGCTATGGTTCTATGTTCCCGAACAGATCTAGTTTCTAGAAACAGATACGATAGTCTAAGAAAGCATTCGGTACAATATTTCGATCCATTTTCCATATAGTAATAGGAAATGCAACATATCTTTGTTGCTTCGTCTAATGTTATTATTTCAAGTAAGCTTAAATTTCGCTGTTTCTTTTGGAACAGTTCTTCAACAATATCGTCACTATTGTCACTATCGTAATCACTGTCCTCCAAGGGTTCTATTTCTATATCAGACCCATCCTCGTCTGATGATTCATGGAGATCAACAATATCCATTAGATTATCATCTTCCATCTCTCTCCTCTCTCTCTCTCTCCATCCTCTCCGCCACAACTGGATCCATCCAATAATCGTAATCATCATCCGTATCATCGTCGACGATAATTACGTTTTCTTCAGCCACCGTATCATCGTCGATGATAATTACGTTTTCTTCAGCCATTGCACGAGACAACCAAAACACAGAAGAGCAACGAAAGAAATGATACTCTAGTGCAGCAGACTCCTCTTCATTATATATTTTTAAAATAAACAATATAAACACCAGTATTCCTTTGAAGAGGATTGGATCTTAGGACCCTTTTTCTTTTTTCATTTTTTTGCCGATGTTCGACTGCTTTGTACCTTCGCTTCCCACATTCAGAAAAACGAATTCTTTCTGAGATGTAAATAAAAGATTGATACACACACACACTTACACGGTAAAAAACATTTTGTATTTCTGTTGAAATTTTCTCGTGTAGAAATTTTTGTGTTAATTTTTCACATATTACTTGTGTTATTTACATATTTGCCTTCTGTTAAAATTAACATTAAAATTAGAGTGGATAAATTGGGACATGTGAAATATGTTAAATTTAACGCAAAATTTTTTACTGCGCATTAAACACAAAGATAAGAAAGGATTAGACGAAATATATAAGAAGGAGGATTGAAACATATCAAATCATAGTACGGAGGCGCGGGGCGGGGGACGCTTGGGGACGTGTTGGATGTTTTTTATCGCAAGTATAAACAATATTACATAAGCCGATTGATAAACAGCGGTATTTGAAGAGGATTGGATATTAGGGCCGACCCAGAATTATTTTCCATATTTTTTCTAGGAAGAATTGCAACGTATCAGCGCCGATGTTCGGCTGCTTTGTGTCCTTGCCGCGCGTGTGAGAGAGAGAACGAATTCTTTCTGAGATGTAAATAAATGATTATTATGATACACCATACTTATTTATTTTACACAAAGATAAAAAGGTTTAGACGAAATACAGGGAGGCTTGAAGCGCATCAAATCACAGTACGTGATTTGAACGCGCATCGACACATCGGTTGTCAGAGTATAGCGATATTCTGTTAGAAAGATTTTTGCGCGATTATGCAATGTATGTGTGCAAGTGCTCCATAGAAAACTGTGACATAGTGTGTTAAAAGTGTGAAAAAGACAGGAAAAAAAAATGGAAAACATCGAACAGACTGAACGCGACCGGTGGAGCGATCCAACCAAATTGCCACCTTGGGCGAATATTTTGCATGGCTACAACGATGCAACGAGTACATCAAGTCGCTGGAAGAGCAAAGTCGGATCAAACGACCACGATTATCGATCGGGAATCGACAATCGTTGATTGCTCGGATCACGCGACTCGAAGGTGCAAAGACTCGATTGCAGAGACAGTTTATGCCCAGTAGTGGTAATTACAGTGGCGACAATAACGCGGGTGCCGGATGTAGCGCGCAAAATGAACTTGTGTGGCGCGAGATTGATACGGCGTTCGACAATCGTGTATTGACTGGTGCGATGATAAACTATAATCACATCGAACCTCGCCAATTTCTCGAGGACGCCAAAGACATTGTGCTAGAACATTATGAAAAAACACTATAATGTGAAAGTGAACACCATATTCAACGGCGAGTTCGTGGCCGGAGATAAACGCGCTAACAAAAGTATTAATACGAGAAACTGTGAACTCTTTCGCACGTCCGATTTACGCGAGTGGTACGAACGGCGCGTTATTGAACCCATCCTAGCATCGCTGGAAGAGTTTCAGGAACGCGATAGCGGATGGGCATTGTCGCGAATATTAAATTTGACAGTTAACGTAAACAAATATAATCCTATGCGCGCGGGATGTCATATAAAATTGTCGCGGGAGATTATGATGAAGAGAGCGGTGATTAACATACAATCAAAAGACAATGCGTGTTTCGCGTGGACAGAGGTCGCCGCTCTATATCCCGCAGAAAGAAAGGCGGAACGGGAATCATCGTACCCGCATTACGCGGGTGCTGAATCTCCGGGACATTGAGTTTCCAGTGACTGTCAATCAGATTAAAAAATTTGAACTTGTCAACGATATTTCGATCAACGTCTACAGCATCGAAAGCGAGAACATTGTTCCGCTACGACTGACGGAGCAGAAGCGGGATAAGCATGTCAACTTGTTGTACGTGGAAGACGGCAACAATGTCGGACATTTCGCATGGATCAAAAACTTATCCCGGCTCGTGAGCTCGCAATTGAGCAAAAAGGACCATAAGAAATATATCTGCGATCGGTATGTATAATTTAAATAATTATAAGTTATGTAGCAAATTGTATATATAAAAATCTTTAATTTTTTAAAAATTTTTATTTTTTTTTATAGATGCTTGCATTACTTTGGTTCGGACGACAAGTTGCAGTCGCATACTGTCGACTGTGGAAAGATGAACGAATGCGCTATCCGGTTACCGAGCGATAAGGACAAGTGGTTATCGTTCAACAATTACAACAGGAAAGAGCAGCTTCCATTCATCGTGTACGCCGACTTGGAATGCGTTCTGGCCAAGATGGAGAAAGAGAAGAATATGTGCCAGCACCATCAAGTATTTAGCATAGCATATTATATACATTGCTCGTACGACGACTCATTATCCGCATACCATTCGCGTCGCAGTACCGATTGTATAGCATGGTTCGTCGAGCAACTTAAAATGTTAGCATTTCGTGTAAAAAGTATTTTAACTACTAATGTCCCTATGGTAGATTTAACATTCGAAGAGTGTGAAAAATTTAATAGCGCTACTCAATGTCATATATGCGAAAAACCGTTCGCGCAAGACGATACACGCGTACGCGATCATTGCCATCTGACCGGACGGTACAGAGGTCCCGCGCATTCAAATTGTAATTTAAATTATAAAGAGTCTTTCTGTATTCCAATAGTGTTTCACAATTTATCCGGTTATGATTCGCATTTCATTATCGAGGAAATAGCCACAGCGTTCGAAGGGAGAGTCGAGTTACTTCCAATAACGAAAAAGAAATATATATCGTTTACCAAAAATGTCGATCTTAAGGAAGAAAAACCAAAAAATCAAGTAAAATTACGTTTTATTGATTCATACAAATTTCTTACGGCAAGTCTCGACAAATTAGCATCTTATCTAGATAAAGATAAACTCGATATTTTAAAATCAGAATTTCAAAATTTATCGAGTGAAAATTTCAATTTATTAACACGAAAAGGTATGTTTCCATACGAATACATCGATTCCGTTGACAAGTTGCAAGATACATGTTTACCACCGCGCGAATCATTTTACAGTTCCTTAACCGGTGAAACTATATCCGAAAGCGATTACGCGCACGCCGAGACCATCTGGACACGATTCTCCATTCGAACGCTAGGCGAATATATCGATTTATATAGCGATTAGCTATATATATAGCGATATATATAGATATATAGATATATAGCGATATATAGATTCATATCTTAAAATCGATGTCTTGTTATTAGCCGATATTTTTGAAAACTTTCACGACAAATGTATCGAAAGTTACGGACTCGACCCCGCGTATTATTATACTCTTTCCGGATACACGTGGGATGCCATGTTAAAGCATACAAAGATTACGTTCGAATTGCTTACCGACATCGACATGGTCATGTTTATCGAACGCGGTATACGTGGTGGTCTGAGTCAGTGTTCCAACAAATACGCGCGTGCTAATAACAAGTACATGGAGTCGTACGATCCATCGAAACCATCGTCGTACTTGATGTATTTCGATGTAAATAACTTGCATGGATGGGCAATGTGTCAACCGTTGCCTTACGCCGATTTTCGATGGGTCGACGACGTGTCAAGTTTTGACGTATCATCGATCGCGCTAGATTCGCCTACAGACTATATCCTCGAAGTCGATCTCGAGTATCCGCAACATCTTCACGATGCGCACACTGACCTACCGTTTTGCCCGACACGCGACAAACCACCTGGCAAGCGAGAGCTCAAGCTGCTCGCAACATTATACGATAAGAAACGTTACGTGATACACTACCGCAACCTGCAGCAGTGTACGCGTCACGGTCTTCGTGTTACAAAAATACATAGAATTTTACAGTTTTCACAATCTCCCTGGCTTCGAAATTACATAGAACTCAATACACATTTCAGAACATTGGCTAAAAACGATTTCGAAAAAAATTTATACAAATTAATGAACAATGCGGTATTTGGCAAAACGATGGAAAATGTGCGCAATCGCGTTGATGTAAAATTACTAACGCACTGGGACGGGCGGTACGGTGCAGAGGCAATGATCGCTAAACCAAATTTCCACAGCAGAAGCGTCTTTTCGGAAAATTTAATAGCTGTGGAATTGCGAAATCTCGAGGTGAAATTCTACAAACCAATCTACGTGGGTATGTGCATACTCGACATATCCAAGACATGTTTGTACGAATTTTATCACGAGTATATGACGCCAATGTATCGCGACAAATGTAAGGTCATGTACACCGATACCGATAGTCTCATATATCACATTGAGTGCGAAGACATGTACAAAAATATGAAGCGCGACGTCAGCAGATTCGACACTAGCGATTATGCTGCGAACAATGCGTACGATATACCGCTCGTAACTAAAAAGGTATCGGGTTTAATAAAGGATGAAAATAACGGTGCTATAATGACCGAATTTGCCGGGCTCAGAGCAAAAATGTACGCGTTACGCGTCAATGGGAAAAAGGATACGAAGAAAGTTAAAGGCGTCAAGAGCAACGTTGTCACGAGAATGATAACGTTTGACGATTACACACGGTGTTTGAAAGAAGAAATTGAAATGACGCGCCAGCAGTCGTGTATACGATCTAAACTGCACCAAGTATACACGATCCGCGAGACGAAAATTGTTCTGAGTCCGTACGACGATAAGCGGTATATCGTACCCGAAAGCACCGATACATTGCCATGGGGACATTATAGGATACCATTGTAATATGTAATGTAAAATGTAAAAATGTGTGTGTGTGTGTGTGTGTGATACAATATACTATTAAAGAAAATATTAATAAAGATTTTTTGGTATTTTTTATATTTCATATATTTTTATGTAATGCATATCTCATACATCTTATATTAAAAATATATGTACTATCGCAAGGAATATTGATAAGGATTTTTATGTATATTTTAATTTTTCAAATATTATATATATATGTTATACACATATATTTTTCCAGAAAATTAAAAATAAACACTGTATGAATTAAATCACATTGTCTTTATGTATCCAAGAATTGTGCGAATTGTCAAATCCCAACCATTTCACGTAAACCTCGTCACCCCTCTTACGCAGTACTTTCTCCACGAGATACACGTCCGGATAATTCGCGCGATGCAACTCGTACTCGTAGAACGCTCCAGCGATAGATTTTTTGCGATAATCCTCCAGTAGATAGCTTACGGGATTAGTATGCTGTACTTTTACAATTTTAAACACTTCGGTTGTCCAATTTGGCGTGTAACCTTTCTCGAAAACTGTCTTGTAATTGCTAACGCGTATCGAGTCACCTACTTTGAATTTCGCCGGACCCGCGATATTTACATGGTTGTACACAGTAGCCAAGAGTCTTTCAGCAATCGCGGGAATAACGTCGACGGGTCGCATACCGATCGTTCGATGCTTGCGCGCGTTGTAATCCGATACGAGTTGCGGCAACGCGCTGATCCACTTGTAAGATCCGTTCAGCGTAAACATCTTCCACATGTCGTTTTACAGCGTGCGATTGAATCGCTCAACGATCAATGCCTTCAATACCGAATATGTAGAATAGTGATTGATGTCATGTTTCCGCATGAGCCGTTGCGTTATAAAATTTCTTCCCCATATCAGTCTGTAAGTTTTTCGGACATCTTTTGCTATCTCGAATTATCTCAGCGATAGCGTCAGCTGTCTCGCTTCCGCCTTTACTCTTGAATGATACGGCCCACGCGTGCTTGCTCAACACATCGATGACAGTGAGTATGTAGTGGTAACCTCTGTTGAAACGAGAGTACGGACGCATCTCGACGATGTCAGCTTGCCACAGGTCATCGTATCCCCGCACTATGACATGTCTTCGGGGAAAATTTTTTCTCGCCGGCGCGTGCAATTCGTTCACCAACTGCCGTTTCTCTAAACTATGTTGTTTCTTCGCTTCCTCGGTTATTCCCGATCGCCGACCCATCGTTGTTTCGATTCGTCGATCAAACGATGTGTGTCCCGAGTATCACCGTGCATTTTATCATTCGTTGTCGCTCTTTAGCCGTTTATGAGCCGTTCACAGTCGTTTGTCGTTTTTCAATAGCCGTTCGATAGCCGTTCCTGCCCCGTTCAATAGCCGTTCGTTACCGTTCCTTAGTCGTTCGTAGCCGTTTCTGACCCGTTCGATAGCCGTTCGTTACCGTTCCTGCCCCGTTCTTTAGCCGTTTCTGCCCCGTTCGTTGCCGTTCGTTACCGTTCCTGCCCCGTTCTTTAGCCGTTCCTGCCCCGTTCGTTGCCGTTCGATAGCTGTTCGCAGCCGTTTGTTGCCGTAATTGGCCCTGTTGGTAGTCGCTTCTAAGTAGTCCGTAGCCTCGTTCACAGTCGTTTCTGACCCGTTCGCAGCCTCGTTGGCAATCGTTTCTGACCCGTTCGTAGCCGTTCGAGTTGTATACCGCTTCGTATGTAGCCGTTCCTGACGTGTTCATAGCCTTGTTCGCAGCCGTTCCTGAGGTGTTCATAGCCTCGTTCGCAGCTGTTCTTGAATTGTTCGTAGCCTCGTTCGCAGCCGTTTCCTCTTCGATCACTACCACTCATTGTAGTTCGATAGCCGTTCAATAACCCTTCGTTCGATAAGCCTTTGTAGATGTTCAATAATTGTACAATGGCCGCTCCTTAGCCGTTCGTAGCTGTTTCTGAATTAGTGTTAATCGCACGCTGAAGCTCGTTTATCGCAGTCTGCAAAGCTCGCACGTCCTTCTCGAACGCATTCAGCTTCTCGTCTGATTCTATCAGCTGATTCTTCAACGTTTTAACGCATTGTTCCACGTACAGTTTGTTGACTGCATCGGTATCAGCCTCAGGTTGCGCTACACGGCGAATCTTGCGCGACCTCGCGTCATAGTACGTAGCGACGCGATACAGAGCGTTTTGACGCAAGTAACTTGTCACCGATTTACCCCAATGATCGCTTGTTCTAATTGCTTCATTTCTCTGTTCGAATAATCCAAATTTGTTGATGGACAATTTTTTTTTCTCGATGCGAGTGACGTCGATCGATTGATCAGTTTTGTCGAGACACCATTTAATTTATAATAAGACCAACTTCGCGAAGTTCATCGATGATCGACAGAATCTCGTTGTCGTGAGCGTTGTGACCAGCTCGGCGCGAAGCGTCGAGCAATCGTAGACGATCCACTAGCTCGTTGGGATCGTCCCAGTGCACGTAATCGATCTTATTGTCGGTTAGCGTCATCGCGCGAGGCATGAATACTCCCGTACCGCATTTTTTCCATTTTGATTCGATCGACATCAACGGTGCAATTATGTGTTTATACTTGTATCCCCTGTTGCTCTTTAATTGACCTTGCGCATCATATTGGCGTTTATGTGCACTCGTCGCCATTAATATGCTCTTATATTTTTGCATATCGTCCTCAGTGTATATGTCATCATCGGGAATTCTCTTGTAGATCAACTCGTATAATCCAGGTGTACCAATGTACCTCACTTTGTCTATGATTATAGAGTCATCTGCGCCGATGTCGAATCGTTTGTTACCGAGCCACATTTCATTCTTGTCGAAATAGACACTGTACACGTGATCGATCTGGTTTTTTTCGTCGCCACTAAGGAGAGCGCTCATGTACTTTTGTGCCAGTGGCCCGAAGTGCTCTCGTAACATTTTTTGACCTTCCAACGTTTGTAACATGTTTTGAACAGATGGTGATTCGAGCGGGTTGCCCGTGGTTTCGAAAACATTTTCGATTGCGAGTGATTCGGGTATCGTGGGTTGTACGATTCTCGTTGTCGCGGACGGTGTGGAGGTTATCAGCGGTTCATCCGATGTACGCAGTGTCGATAAACGATTCGCCTTCAATCGTTGTCTCTTTTTCGGTGTCGTATCCTCCTCCTCCTCCTTCTCCTCTTCCTCCTTGTACCGCTTGATGGGTAACGTTTTAATTATAGCGTCAGCGTTACTCTCCGGCTCGTTTTTCACCGCGATTAAGCTAGAGTTGTCGACGATTTTTTGTAGTGGCTCGATAATAAGCCTAAAATGGGTCTTGACCGCGATATCGTCGTCGATCTTACCGGTCTTCAAAGCGCGATGTTTCTTGCGGATCGATTCGCTCGTTTTCTCAATCTCCCTCGCAATCTTTTCACGCTCGCGAATATTATCGCTTTCAGCCATGTCGACAGAGTGTCGGCAGCAACTAATCGTTTTGCGGTATCGCGAACATGTTAAATCCTTTTGTGTATCGCCCGTTCGTAAATGAGCTGTCCTTATCTATCACTAGGATCCATATCATAGAATCCATACTTTTGTTGCCAACAAGTACGACATAATTCACTGAAATCCTCGTACGACATGTCGGTATTCACGTGATCGTTGTACACATGTTTTAAGTTGGTACCGTCCTGTTTAAACAAGATCAGCAGGTTCGCGTTGTCGCGTATAAGATGTTTTGGTATTCTCGCGTACGTCTGACAGAGATAGAAGCAGTCGACGTTCAAATGACGACCCATTGAGAAGTACTCTCTTATCGTATTTTGCTTGTCGCACGCCACGTCATCGAAGACGAAAATCGAGTTTGGACGTGCCTCGCTCGGTGGAATGACGTCACTGTTATTGGAGAACGTAAAGTAGCCGATTTCATCGATCGATGTCAACAAATTCTCCAGATATCGATATTTCGGCTGTTGCAGCGACTTCGAGTACACGTACACGTTCTCGAAACGTACACCGTGCGAGCTTTCTAGTAGCCTTATCAGAACGTTGGTTTTACCACAATTCGAGGGGCCGCAAACGATCGCGTGTATAGTAGTCGGTAGCATCGTACCGTGCCTGCGCATCTCCGCATTGTCCTCCATTGATCGTAATCTGTCGTCGCAATTTGTCACGCATATCGTCAAAAGTTGTCGTACGAATCTCATTTTTTCAACACTGCTGATTGGATCGAACGCCTGCCTATTTATAGGTGCGCGAAATCACGAGTCGCTCAGTAGAGAAAAAATGTTCGTTCTGCTATCAAGTCCTTCCGACATTCGCGATTTGAGCGTCGAACAACTACAATTTGTGTCAAAAGCTGTTCTGTTGCGAATGTGCGGTGATCACGTCCACTACGTGTGGGACAAACTTCCGGAACATAAAGGCGGATCCGGAGGTTCAGACGTATCGTCGCTGTTACGAACACTACAATCAGCCGTGGCAGGAAACGCATATCGACGGTCCGGCGCCATTGATAAAGAATTGCAGCGAATGTCAACGAAAATAGGTAGAGGCCTATTAAATCACGCGATAAACACTTCCGATCGAATTCCATATTCCCGGCTATCAGTTTTGCGGGCCAGATACACGGTTGGAGAAGCGATTAGTCAGAGGCGATCGAGGTATCAACCCACTGGACGCGGCATGTCGTGAACACGATATAGCATACTCTCGGAGCAACGATCTCACCGAGAGACACGCGGCGGATAGGATACTCGCCGAGAAAGCGCGGAATCGCATCGTTGCGAGAGATTCGACTCTCGGTGAAAGAGCCGCCGCCACAGCTGTCTGGACAGCGATGAAAGCCAAGACGAAGCTCGGTATGGGTTTGAAGACGACGAAGACGAAGAAAAGAACGGCGAAGAAACGGATACTTCCGGTAGCGAAATGCGGCGGTGTATTGCCGATTCTATCAATGTTGGGTGCGCTCGGATCCCTGATCGGTGGAGCGGCTGGTGTAGCGAAGGCGGTGAACGACGGAAAAGCCACGCAACGTCAGTTGCAAGAGATGCTACGTCACAATCGCGCCATGGAAGGTCGCGGATTATATCTCGCTCCTTACAAATACGGACGAGGAGCCTCACCGAGAAAAAAAAAAAAAACGTCAGAGACGCTAAAAATGCCGCAGGGCGTTACCAACGTACAATTGCTGCAACTGGCAAAACGTATGCGCATTCCATATTTTAGAGGTGTTTTCATGCGCAACTCGTTACCGATCGGTGGTATATATCAAAACGAGAGCGGCATTGTAAATTTGGATAGCGTCGAAGGACCAAGTACTCATTGGGTAGCGTATGCAAAGAGGGGGAATCGCGCTATATTTCGACAGTTTCGGCAATTTTCGACCACCGAATGAAATGGTGCGATATCTCGGACGAAACGTAACGAAGATACAGTACAATTACACACCTGTTCAAACTTACGATCAGAGCATCTGCGGACAATTGTGCTTGCAGTTTCTTCGAACGGCCGATGCATGTGAATTTAAAGACAGATATTGCGCTATTTAACTCAGTATTCGATAAACAGTTTTGTCGACATGGCTATGACATTCACGTTGACTGGGAAGAGTAGCGTTCTCGCGGCAAACTTCTTTCCCACCGTAGATTTAAGCGACGACGAATACGAGGTTGGTCTAACGGATTTTGAGATTTATCACACGATACCGAATGTGAATTCTTCGAATAATAAATTTTACTTTGGCAAAGACGACGCGGAAATTACGATTCCCGAGGGATCGTATGAGTTGCAAAATATACATGAATTTTTGAAACATGCAATTTTACGGATACGCCGTGATAAGAAACACATTGACTATGAAGATGGAGAATATTCGATAGTGCTCCGCGCTAATTACAATACGATGAGGAGCGAGATCAAATGCGCCTACAGAATAAACTTTAGCAAGCCCAACAACATTGGATCGCTGCCAGGATTCTCGAATCGTATTCTCGAGCCGCGAAAATGGTACGAATCGAACATGCCAATTAACATTATCAACGTGAATATTATCCGTATAGAGTGTAACGTGACCGCGGGCGCGTACAACAACGGCAAACTCGTTCATACGATACATGAATTTTCACCGAGAGTACCACCGGGATATAAGATATCGGAAACGCCTGCGCAGATCATTTACCTACCGATCATCACGCGGAGCATTACGGATTTAACGTTAGGCGTTGTCGATCAGAACGGACGATTGCTTGATTTTGGAGAAGAGATCACCGTAAGATTGCACGTACGACGGATACGACGATAACGTACGTATGCGACGTATGAGATGCTCGTGTTGAACGGATCGAAGGACGTGAGAGATAACACAATCTTTACGAGGCCAGCGACAACAACGTCGACGTTCGCTAATATCCAACCATCCAAGAAAAAGAAACTCAGTGCATCGAACGTTGCGTTTTTACGATCTTTGGGATTCGCGGTGCGAAACAGCTGAACAATGACCGACATTCTCAACATCGGTGACGAACCGATCTTTGACGATCGTATCGTCAAGATTGAGACTCACGCGTACAACCCGTTCGCCAATACAACGTTCGGACACAGTGACGAGATAAGAATACCCATACAACAACAGGATCTGTATACATTGCCGTATGAGAGTTTCCTATACATCGAGGGACAACTAACGAAAACCAAACCAGCTGAAGGAAGTGATACTGGGAAATAATTGCGTCGCATTCATGTTCGATGAGATTCGATACGAACTCGATGGCGTTGAGATTGATCGCAATAGAAACGTAGGAATAACTACTACGCTCAAACACTATGTAACAGTATCATCCGATAGAAATGTGATTATGAGGAACGCCAGCTGGGATCCGACGACCCATGCGAATGGACACTTCAATTTTTGCGTACCGCTCTACATGTTATTGGGATTTTGCGAGGATTACAGACGCGTGGTGATTAACGCTCGTCACGAAATTGATTTTAATACGATCGCGCAACGACAACAAATGTCTGTTTGGAGATTCGACACTGGAGCCTGTGATCAACATATTCAAGATACAATGGCGAATGCCACACGTGCTGTTGAGCGAGATCGAAAAGCTGCCGATGCTGCGTGCTCTGGAAAGCGGACGATATCTCAGCATGGGTTTTCGCTCGTGGGATCTGTACGAGTTTCCGCTATTGCAGCGTACAACCAAGCATTCGTGGGTCATTAAGACCGCGACTTAGTTGGAGAAACCACGATACGTTTTCTTCGCTCTGCAGACAAGCCGGAAAAATATCATGTCTGAGGATACGAGTCGATTCGACGACTGCAAATTGATCAACGTGAAACTCTATCTAAACTCGGAATGTTATCCGTACGACGATATGAATCTGGATTTCGATAAAAACAGATGGTCCATTCTCTACGACACGTACACGCGCTTCTGCAAGAACTATTACGGATACGAGTATCTCGAACCAAGTCTCACCGTCTCGACGTTTCTACTTAACGGTCCGTTCGTGATTATCGATTGTTCTCGACAAAACGAATCGGTTAAGAGCGCAACCGTGGATGTGAGATTGGAATTCGAATGTAAAGAGAACGTGCTGATGAATACCACTGCGTCTCATCATACACGATCGCGTGATCCAATACAATCCGTTGACTAACGTTGTACGCAAAATCACCTAAGCGATAACATCGACACAAGAGAGAGAGAGGGGAAGAGGAGCAGGATATAAATCAAAGTGCTGCGAGATGATTTTAGAGTTTTGTCATTCCTCTCGACTAACGTATCGAAGAGAGAAAGAGAGAGAGAGATCTCGTCATGTCCGTACCAACGTTTGTGGATCTGCAAGGATTTACCATCGGCAAACTATTCTTCGTGAAGGAAGCGGCAATCCTGAGAAAGGGATATGTTCTCTCGCATTACTTTTTCGCAAGTCCTGTACCGTGGAGCGTGCTTACAAAATCTGAGCGATGTCAAGTTTCATGGGTGATTAGAAATCATCATGGATTACAATGGGAAGACGGAAACGTTCCGTATGGCTTGGCTCAGCGTGTAATTATAACAGCTGTAGTTGGTACGATACACGAAGAAGAAGAAGAAGAATCGTCTGTCATGTACGTTAAAGGACTTGAAAAGCGAAAATGGCTGACCGATATACTAGACGATGCGGGAAACAGCTATATTATTGAAACTTTGGTTGCTGACTATGAAGATATCGATGCTCTAAATACATTAGATATTACCAATAATATACGATGTGGAAAACATGTTAAGAATTGTGCATTACAAAATGTATTCAAACTGGTTACAAATGGGTACAAATGTATTTAACTGGTGGTCGCAACGCCAGAAAGAATTGCAAGAAAAATAAAAAAAAATGTAAACATTAATATGTTTTATCTCTTATTTCCCTCCCTAATTCTTTCCTTGCGTTTCTAAGAATTTTTATCTGAGCGCCGTCTCCCCTTCTCCTAAATTTCAGAGCGTTAGAAGCATTGATCCCCCCACCACATTATACTTTTGGAAGATGAGCGTCATGTATACTCGGTTATTTCTTATACGATCAGTGTCGCGTTAACACCGCTCTCGTGGTTCACTTTTCATAACTCCCAGAGAAATGTACTACGTCGAAAGAAACAGAAACAGCAGCAGCGGCATCGGAAGACGCGTGAATAATTACGTACCGAGTCGTGATAAAATTCCATCGTTTGAGAACAAATGTGACGAGTAAGTTTCATTTAACTTCTTTCCATTTTTTTATATTTTTTTTTACAAATTGTATTATTACTATTATTTTAATTTTAATTTTAATTTTTCTGTAGCATTTCGTTGGAACGTCGTGCGGTTCGTATACTAGGTAGACGATACGCATTGACAGCTACGGAATTCAAATTCCTCGAAATTGGTATCAACGTGGGTCCACCGAGTTACGTGGAGATTGTCACAGGAGATCATCGAGGAAAGGAACTGATATTATCTCTCGAAACGTGGAAGGGACTCTACGAGCAACGTAGCAATATTCAAAATTTCCTTCGGAACGACTCTAAAGATGACTACAATTTCATAAGCGTTGGACCGCTAACAGTGAGAGTTCGTACGATTAACGACGTCAAACTCATAAGTCTCGAATCTTCAAATGTATGCTTCATGATGGTCGAATCGACGTTACATCGTATGTTCGATCTCGATCAATGCATAGATGTAACTTTTGATCAATTGGATAAAATTATCCAAACAGTTGATGTCAAATTTACGCAATTCTCCAATATCGCAGCCACTGTAATAAATCCGAAAGAAGTATCATATGTAATACGCGCGAGTGATGCTTTCAACAAGCATCAGCTCGTCGATTGCGAGCTGGCAGCTTTAGTTTTTAGTCCATAGTACGTAAGAAAAATATATATAGAACATAAATAAAAAGAGTTTTAAGTCTAAATCATGACGTAATTTCTTCGCACGCATTTCCATCCACCCAATCCTCTTCAAAGGAATACCGCTTATATTGTTTAATTCGAAAAAAATCTAGAATTACTTATATTGTGGGGAGAGGGGGTGTACCGCAAGAGCACAAAGCTATTTTGTTTGCGAAAACATGTCTCGACGCGTTAGTCAGCCTTAAGACCCAATCCTCTTCAAATACCGCTGTTTATCAACCGGACATCGGTTTATGATTGTTTATACTTGCGATAAAAAACATCCAACACAAGCGTCCCCCGCCCCGCCCCGCAGCCCCCACGCCTACGAAATCCCCTCCGTCCCGCGTGACGTCATTCCCCCGCGCCGCCGAAAACCCCCTCCATCCTGCGTGACGTCATTCCCCCGCGCCGCTGAGATCCCCTCGCGCCTCACCCCCCCTGAGAGGACCTGGATTAGAACCGGCCTAGACTCTCTACTCGTTTAATAAAAAAATATTGCTAAAAATAATTTATAAAAATTTTCCCTCAAAAAATATATATAATTTGTCTAAAAAGAAAATCAAAACTAAATATGAAATCAATAATTAACTAGCCAAGTACATTGAAGCAATTGATAGGATTTGTAATTGGAAATAAATTTATCACAAATTCTATCTTGCATTTATGTATTATAGATTCTCGACAAAATGAAAATGATTTTCAAAATAAGTTCAATACTTTGTATGATATATAAAAATACATTATTATGTGTGATCCAAATAAATATATGTACAAAATATGAAATAGCACTAATATATTGCGGCTTTTATATTAGATTACAAATAGTAAGTCATGAAATTACATATTTAACACTTACTGCAATAACATCGACTGTATTAATCGTCAATTTTGAATTTAAAAGAGAAAAACTAATTGATTTGTTTTAAGATCATAAGTTTTACTAAGTAGACCTGGAATTAAAGTATTTAAGAAAAGTTACATACAAAAATTTTACCCGAGTTGTATTACAATTTACACATTTTTATTATTATGAAATATTTAATTTTGAAATTAATCATAAGCTTTGCCAAATAAATTCGGAACTAAAAAAATTAAGACCAAAGCGACTTACAAAAACTTGGCGTGCTCGGGTCGTATTAATCTATAATTGAAATTAATTACATGTACATAATTCGCAAACTTTGTATAATTATGTATATTTGTAAATTTGTAAAATTATGTGTATTATAATTTGACTCAAGCACGCCAAGTTTTTGTAAGTCGCTTTGGTCTTAATTTTTTTAGTTCCGAATTTACTTGGCAAAGCTTATGATTAATTTCAAAATTAAATATTTCATAATAATAAAAATGTGTAAATTGTAATACAACTCGGGTAAAATTTTTGTATGTAACTTCTTAAATCCTTTAATTCCAGGTCTACTTAGTAAAACTTATGATCTTAAAACAAATCAATTAGTTTTTCTCCTTTAAATTCAAAATTGGCGATTAATACAGTCGATGTTATTGCAGTAAGTGTTAAATAATTTCATGACTTACTATTTGTAATCTAATATAAAAGCCGCAATATATTAGTGCTATTTCATATTTTGTACAAATATTTATTTGGATCACACATAATAATGTATTTTTATATAGCATACAAAGTATTGAACTTATTTCGAAAATCATTTTCATTTTGTCGAGAATCTATAATACATAAATGCAAGATAGAATTTGTGATAAATTTATTTCCAATTACAAATCCTATCAATTGCTTCAATGTACTTGGCTAGTTCATTATTGATTTCATATTTAGTTTTGATTTTCTTTTTAGGAAAATTATATATATTTTTTAAGGGAAAATTTTTATAAATTATTTTTAGCGATATTTTTTTATTAAACGTTTTGTTGCATACAAGGTGGAATATTTTTTTATGTACTTGGCGTACTTTTTTTACCTTTGTAAGGTTTTTTTAGAGAGATTTCACACCTTTTTGTTTAAAAATTTATATCTTTTCTGCAAAAAATATATATGCATTTTTAGCATTTCGAGGCCAACTACACTTTTGTATTACTAAATCATTTATTAATTGCCATTTGGTACTTTTAGTACGTACAATGTTTGTGTAATTTCCATCGATTATATTCTTACCTTCATGAAAAATTCCACTAATAACTTTATACATATTCACACCAATATGTATTTTTTCCGTAGGGATTAAATTATTTTGTCCCTTTTAGTTCCTGTATACTATATTATTATATATTACAAGTCAAAATTATTATTGATTTAATTAAGTTTTTATCATTATATATTTACTATTATAGATTTCATTATTATTGCATTATTCTTCATTATAAAATAAAATTTTGTTTCACGTATGAAGAATCAAAGAAAGTTTTAGAAGTTTAGATTTAATTGAACGATAAGACATATTGCAATTCTGTCATTGTATTAGATCTTAAATAAAATTGAAATTTAGCCATTACTAGGTCTATAAGAGAAAAAAAAAGAAGTTAAAAATTCGAAATAACTTAAACAGATGTATGTAATAAGTAAATCATAATAATATAATTACCATAAAAGTTTGATATAAGTTTGATGCGTCTCGTAATAAATATTATTTTATAAAGCAGCATCAACATATACAGGGTGGACCAATAACTCTGTCCACCTGGAATATCTCCGTTACTTTCAGAGATACAAAAATTTTGTACTTATAAAAGTTGTACGGTACCAAGAGGGCCGTAATATGCTACTAATAATTTTTTTGTAGGCGGAGGCACTTCAGAGATTTCAAGGTCATCTCCATTTTTTTAAATGGCATGCTATACTTTTTTATTCTTAGTGTAATAGCGGATGTTTAGACGATTTCAACGACGAATAATAAGGTCATTCGGCATTAAATAAAAATGTAAAACAATGATTCTTACCTTGCTTATAAGAGATGCTCGAAGTGATGTCCGTTTGCATCGATGCAACACTGAAATCTTTGAATTGCTGAAGCACGTACATTTCTTAACGTTTCTGGACTGATTGTCGCACATGCTGCAATAATTCGTTGTTTCATATTTTCCGCTGTGGTCGGTATTTCTTGGTATACAATGTTCTTTGTACTATATCGCTAGATTATAGTAAGAAATGTAAATATTTACATTTTTTACTATAATGACTTTCAGAGGTCTAGAGAAACTAAGAGGTCTTAGACTTTAGTATTAGTAGAGTTTTCAGAAAATGATCAGTCTATTTAGTTTAGCTTTCCTGTGATTTTGGTGATTCAGTCTATGTGAAAATGTTTTCATTTAATGAGCAAGTAGATCTGCTTCTAATTTATGCAGAAACTCAACAGAACTCCATAAGGGCACAAGCATTGTATGTTAACCGATATCCAAATCGTACGCATCCCTCACACCGCATGTTTCAACGGTTGTGTAAAAAAATTAAGAGAAACCGGAAGTTTGGCTGCACGAACAAGTAAACGTCAAAAAAAAAACTTGTCATGAAGACAATAAAATTAATGTGTTTGCAATGGTGCATGCTAATCCTCAGATTAGTTCACGACAGATAGAACGCGAATCTGGCATTAGTAAAAGTAATGTACTACGAATTCTTGCTGAATATAAATTCCATCCATACCATATTAGTCTTCACCAAGAATTACATGGTACGGATTTTGAAAATCGTGTTACATTCTGCCAGTGGATACAACACCAAATGCACGTTAACAATGATTTTTTTTCATTAATATTATTTACTGATGAGGCAAGTTTTACTAATTATGGTTATGTAAACTTGCATAATATGCATTACTGGTCGGTTGAGAATCCACGTTGATTAAGACAAGTTGAACATCAACGACAATGGTCGGTAAATGTATGCGGTATCATAGGTGACAAAATAGTCGGACCATATTTCATCAATGGAACACTTAGTAATAGTACAAAATATGATAACTTTATACGCAACGATCTCGGAATTTTATTAGAGGATGTGCAATTGAACATTCGCCGTGAAATGTGGTATCAATATGATGGATGCCCCGCGCATTATGGACATAATGTAAGAGCTACGCTCAATGAAATTTTCCCGAATCGTTGGACAGGATGCGGTGGGCCAATTTCGTGGCCAGCTCGCTCGCCCGACATAACATTGCTCGATTTTTTTCTTTGGGGAACAATAAAGAACATTGTATACCAAGAAATACCGACCACAGCGGAAAATATGAAACAACGAATTATTGCAGCATGTGCGACAATCAGTCCAGAAACGTTAAGAAATGTACGTGCTTCAGCAATTCAAAGATTTCAGTGTTGCATCGATGCAAACGGACATCACTTCGAGCATCTCTTATAAGCAAGGTAAGAATCATTGTTTTACATTTTTATTTAATGCCGAATGACCTTATTATTCGTCGTTGAAATCGTCTAAACATCCGCTATTACACTAAGAATAAAAAAGTATAGCATGCCATTTAAAAAAATGGAGATGACCTTGAAATCTCTGAAGTGCCTCCGCCTACAAAAAAATTATTAGTAGCATATTACGGCCCTCTTGGTACCGTACAACTTTTATAAGTACAAAATTTTTGTATCTCTGAAAGTAACGGAGATATTCCAGGTGGACAGAGTTATTGGTCCACCCTGTATATGTTGATGCTGCTTTATAAAATAATATTTATTACGAGACGCATCAAACTTATATCAAACTTTTATGGTAATTATATTATTATGATTTACTTATTACATACATCTGTTTAAGTTATTTCGAATTTTTAACTTCTTTTTTTTTCTCTTATAGACCTAGTAATGGCTAAATTTCAATTTTATTTAAGATCTAATACAATGACAGAATTGCAATATGTCTTATCGTTCAATTAAATCTAAACTTCTAAAACTTTCTTTGATTCTTCATACGTGAAACAAAATTTTATTTTATAATGAAGAATAATGCAATAATAATGAAATCTATAATAGTAAATATATAATGATAAAAACTTAATTAAATCAATAATAATTTTGACTTGTAATATATAATAATATAGTATACAGGAACTAAAAGGGACAAAATAATTTAATCCCTACGGAAAAAATACATATTGGTGTGAATATGTATAAAGTTATTAGTGGAATTTTTCATGAAGGTAAGAATATAATCGATGGAAATTACACAAACATTGTACGTACTAAAAGTACCAAATGGCAATTAATAAATGATTTAGTAATACAAAAGTGTAGTTGGCCTCGAAATGCTAAAAATGCATATATATTTTTTGCAGAAAAGATATAAATTTTTAAACAAAAAGGTGTGAAATCTCTCTAAAAAAACCTTACAAAGGTAAAAAAAGTACGCCAAGTACATAAAAAAATATTCCACCTTGTATGCAACAAAACGTTTAATAAAAAAATATCGCTAAAAATAATTTATAAAAATTTTCCCTTAAAAAATATATATAATTTTCCTAAAAAGAAAATCAAAACTAAATATGAAATCAATAATGAACTAGCCAAGTACATTGAAGCAATTGATAGGATTTGTAATTGGAAATAAATTTATCACAAATTCTATCTTGCATTTATGTATTATAGATTCTCGACAAAATGAAAATGATTTTCGAAATAAGTTCAATACTTTGTATGCTATATAAAAATACATTATTATGTGTGATCCAAATAAATATTTGTACAAAATATGAAATAGCACTAATATATTGCGGCTTTTATATTAGATTACAAATAGTAAGTCATGAAATTATTTAACACTTACTGCAATAACATCGACTGTATTAATCGCCAATTTTGAATTTAAAGGAGAAAAACTAATTGATTTGTTTTAAGATCATAAGTTTTACTAAGTAGACCTGGAATTAAAGGATTTAAGAAGTTACATACAAAAATTTTACCCGAGTTGTATTACAATTTACACATTTTTATTATTATGAAATATTTAATTTTGAAATTAATCATAAGCTTTGCCAAGTAAATTCGGAACTAAAAAAATTAAGACCAAAGCGACTTACAAAAACTTGGCGTGCTTGAGTCAAATTATAATACACATAATTTTACAAATTTACAAATATACATAATTATACAAAGTTTGCGAATTATGTACATGTAATTAATTTCAATTATAGATTAATACGACCCGAGCACGCCAAGTTTTTGTAAGTCGCTTTGGTCTTAATTTTTTTAGTTCCGAATTTATTTGGCAAAGCTTATGATTAATTTCAAAATTAAATATTTCATAATAATAAAAATGTGTAAATTGTAATACAACTCGGGTAAAATTTTTGTATGTAACTTTTCTTAAATACTTTAATTCCAGGTCTACTTAGTAAAACTTATGATCTTAAAACAAATCAATTAGTTTTTCTCTTTTAAATTCAAAATTGACGATTAATACAGTCGATGTTATTGCAGTAAGTGTTAAATATGTAATTTCATGACTTACTATTTGTAATCTAATATAAAAGCCGCAATATATTAGTGCTATTTCATATTTTGTACATATATTTATTTGGATCACACATAATAATGTATTTTTATATATCATACAAAGTATTGAACTTATTTTGAAAATCATTTTCATTTTGTCGAGAATCTATAATACATAAATGCAAGATAGAATTTGTGATAAATTTATTTCCAATTACAAATCCTATCAATTGCTTCAATGTACTTGGCTAGTTAATTATTGATTTCATATTTAGTTTTGATTTTCTTTTTAGACAAATTATATATATTTTTTGAGGGAAAATTTTTATAAATTATTTTTAGCAATATTTTTTTATTAAACGAGTAGAGAGTCTAGGCCGGT
Source organism: Camponotus vicinus (assembly GCF_025532165.1). Lineage (NCBI taxonomy): Eukaryota > Metazoa > Arthropoda > Insecta > Hymenoptera > Formicidae > Camponotus > Camponotus vicinus. Next base: position 17,349,412 of record NW_028141978.1, on the reverse strand, counting down.
TCTAATCCAGGTCCTCTCAGGGGGGGTGAGGCGCGAGGGGATCTCAGCGGCGCGGGGGAATGACGTCACGCAGGATGGAGGGGGTTTTCGGCGGCGCGGGGGAATGACGTCACGCGGGACGGAGGGGATTTCGTAGGCGTGGGGGCTGCGGGGCGGGGCGGGGGACGCTTGTGTTGGATGTTTTTTATCGCAAGTATAAACAATCATAAACCGATGTCCGGTTGATAAACAGCGGTATTTGAAGAGGATTGGGTCTTAAGGCTGACTAACGCGTCGAGACATGTTTTCGCAAACAAAATAGCTTTGTGCTCTTGCGGTACACCCCCTCTCCCCACAATATAAGTAATTCTAGATTTTTTTCGAATTAAACAATATAAGCGGTATTCCTTTGAAGAGGATTGGGTGGATGGAAATGCGTGCGAAGAAATTACGTCATGATTTAGACTTAAAACTCTTTTTATTTATGTTCTATATATATTTTTCTTACGTACTATGGACTAAAAACTAAAGCTGCCAGCTCGCAATCGACGAGCTGATGCTTGTTGAAAGCATCACTCGCGCGTATTACATATGATACTTCTTTCGGATTTATTACAGTGGCTGCGATATTGGAGAATTGCGTAAATTTGACATCAACTGTTTGGATAATTTTATCCAATTGATCAAAAGTTACATCTATGCATTGATCGAGATCGAACATACGATGTAACGTCGATTCGACCATCATGAAGCATACATTTGAAGATTCGAGACTTATGAGTTTGACGTCGTTAATCGTACGAACTCTCACTGTTAGCGGTCCAACGCTTATGAAATTGTAGTCATCTTTAGAGTCGTTCCGAAGGAAATTTTGAATATTGCTACGTTGCTCGTAGAGTCCCTTCCACGTTTCGAGAGATAATATCAGTTCCTTTCCTCGATGATCTCCTGTGACAATCTCCACGTAACTCGGTGGACCCACGTTGATACCAATTTCGAGGAATTTGAATTCCGTAGCTGTCAATGCGTATCGTCTACCTAGTATACGAACCGCACGACGTTCCAACGAAATGCTACAGAAAAATTAAAATTAAAATTAAAATAATAGTAATAATACAATTTGTAAAAAAAAATATAAAAAAATGGAAAGAAGTTAAATGAAACTTACTCGTCACATTTGTTCTCAAACGATGGAATTTTATCACGACTCGGTACGTAATTATTCACGCGTCTTCCGATGCCGCTGCTGCTGTTTCTGTTTCTTTCGACGTAGTACATTTCTCTGGGAGTTATGAAAAGTGAACCACGAGAGCGGTGTTAACGCGACACTGATCGTATAAGAAATAACCGAGTATACATGACGCTCATCTTCCAAAAGTATAATGTGGTGGGGGGATCAATGCTTCTAACGCTCTGAAATTTAGGAGAAGGGGAGACGGCGCTCAGATAAAAATTCTTAGAAACGCAAGGAAAGAATTAGGGAGGGAAATAAGAGATAAAACATATTAATGTTTACATTTTTTTTTATTTTTCTTGCAATTCTTTCTGGCGTTGCGACCACCAGTTAAATACATTTGTACCCATTTGTAACCAGTTTGAATACATTTTGTAATGCACAATTCTTAACATGTTTTCCACATCGTATATTATTGGTAATATCTAATGTATTTAGAGCATCGATATCTTCATAGTCAGCAACCAAAGTTTCAATAATATAGCTGTTTCCCGCATCGTCTAGTATATCGGTCAGCCATTTTCGCTTTTCAAGTCCTTTAACGTACATGACAGACGATTCTTCTTCTTCTTCTTCGTGTATCGTACCAACTACAGCTGTTATAATTACACGCTGAGCCAAGCCATACGGAACGTTTCCGTCTTCCCATTGTAATCCATGATGATTTCTAATCACCCATGAAACTTGACATCGCTCAGATTTTGTAAGCACGCTCCACGGTACAGGACTTGCGAAAAAGTAATGCGAGAGAACATATCCCTTTCTCAGGATTGCCGCTTCCTTCACGAAGAATAGTTTGCCGATGGTAAATCCTTGCAGATCCACAAACGTTGGTACGGACATGACGAGATCTCTCTCTCTCTTTCTCTCTTCGATACGTTAGTCGAGAGGAATGACAAAACTCTAAAATCATCTCGCAGCACTTTGATTTATATCCTGCTCCTCTTCCCCTCTCTCTCTCTTGTGTCGATGTTATCGCTTAGGTGATTTTGCGTACAACGTTAGTCAACGGATTGTATTGGATCACGCGATCGTGTATGATGAGACGCAGTGGTATTCATCAGCACGTTCTCTTTACATTCGAATTCCAATCTCACATCCACGGTTGCGCTCTTAACCGATTCGTTTTGTCGAGAACAATCGATAATCACGAACGGACCGTTAAGTAGAAACGTCGAGACGGTGAGACTTGGTTCGAGATACTCGTATCCGTAATAGTTCTTGCAGAAGCGCGTGTACGTGTCGTAGAGAATGGACCATCTGTTTTTATCGAAATCCAGATTCATATCGTCGTACGGATAACATTCCGAGTTTAGATAGAGTTTCACGTTGATCAATTTGCAGTCGTCGAATCGACTCGTATCCTCAGACATGATATTTTTCCGGCTTGTCTGCAGAGCGAAGAAAACGTATCGTGGTTTCTCCAACTAAGTCGCGGTCTTAATGACCCACGAATGCTTGGTTGTACGCTGCAATAGCGGAAACTCGTACAGATCCCACGAGCGAAAACCCATGCTGAGATATCGTCCGCTTTCCAGAGCACGCAGCATCGGCAGCTTTTCGATCTCGCTCAACAGCACGTGTGGCATTCGCCATTGTATCTTGAATATGTTGATCACAGGCTCCAGTGTCGAATCTCCAAACAGACATTTGTTGTCGTTGCGCGATCGTATTAAAATCAATTTCGTGACGAGCGTTAATCACCACGCGTCTGTAATCCTCGCAAAATCCCAATAACATGTAGAGCGGTACGCAAAAATTGAAGTGTCCATTCGCATGGGTCGTCGGATCCCAGCTGGCGTTCCTCATAATCACATTTCTATCGGATGATACTGTTACATAGTGTTTGAGCGTAGTAGTTATTCCTACGTTTCTATTGCGATCAATCTCAACGCCATCGAGTTCGTATCGAATCTCATCGAACATGAATGCGACGCAATTATTTCCCAGTATCACTTCCTTCAGCTGGTTTGGTTTTCGTTAGTTGTCCCTCGATGTATAGGAAACTCTCATACGGCAATGTATACAGATCCTGTTGTTGTATGGGTATTCTTATCTCGTCACTGTGTCCGAACGTTGTATTGGCGAACGGGTTGTACGCGTGAGTCTCAATCTTGACGATACGATCGTCAAAGATCGGTTCGTCACCGATGTTGAGAATGTCGGTCATTGTTCAGCTGTTTCGCACCGCGAATCCCAAAGATCGTAAAAACGCAACGTTCGATGCACTGAGTTTCTTTTTCTTGGATGGTTGGATATTAGCGAACGTCGACGTTGTTGTCGCTGGCCTCGTAAAGATTGTGTTATCTCTCACGTCCTTCGATCCGTTCAACACGAGCATCTCATACGTCGCATACGTACGTTATCGTCGTATCCGTCGTACGTGCAATCTTACGGTGATCTCTTCTCCAAAATCAAGCAATCGTCCGTTCTGATCGACAACGCCTAACGTTAAATCCGTAATGCTCCGCGTGATGATCGGTAGGTAAATGATCTGCGCAGGCGTTTCCGATATCTTATATCCCGGTGGTACTCTCGGTGAAAATTCATGTATCGTATGAACGAGTTTGCCGTTGTTGTACGCGCCCGCGGTCACGTTACACTCTATACGGATAATATTCACGTTGATAATGTTAATTGGCATGTTCGATTCGTACCATTTTCGCGGCTCGAGAATACGATTCGAGAATCCTGGCAGCGATCCAATGTTGTTGGGCTTGCTAAAGTTTATTCTGTAGGCGCATTTGATCTCGCTCCTCATCGTATTGTAATTAGCGCGGAGCACTATCGAATATTCTCCATCTTCATAGTCAATGTGTTTCTTATCACGGCGTATCCGTAAAATTGCATGTTTCAAAAATTCATGTATATTTTGCAACTCATACGATCCCTCGGGAATCGTAATTTCCGCGTCGTCTTTGCCAAAGTAAAATTTATTATTCGAAGAATTCACATTCGGTATCGTGTGATAAATCTCAAAATCCGTTAGACCAACCTCGTATTCGTCGTCGCTTAAATCTACGGTGGGAA